>NC_138735.1:11169395-11344395 GCF_965113295.1 Leuciscus leuciscus | reverse complement strand
GGGTGAGCGGTTTGATTAAAAAAGCATGAATAACATAGTCATGGTCTATGTCAGGTGTTAAGTATCTCATTGAGCCATTTGCATGTCAAAGGATGCGTTTTTCCCCCTTGTTTTGTGTGTGTTGTGTGTATGTGTGTGTCCTAGTCTAGTTACATGCCAGTGTGTGCGTCACACCTCCTATGAAGAGGGCACCCTCTCATTGACAGCTGTTACGGCACGGCATCGTTTGTCAAAACAGATTTTATTAACACATTAACACCAAAACAAAATGAATGACTGTTCATAAGACCATATCATTTGAATCAGTGACCTGTGCCACTATTTGAATGGCATAGGCATGAGAAAAGATAGAAAATACAAGTACTTATCAACGAGTCCTTTTTTTTTTCACATTCAAATTCTGAAAAGTGTTAAGAATGCAAAATTAATTGTATGTGCATTTGCAGGGTTATTCTACATGTTCTTTATTAGTATTAAATATGTGCATACATTGTGTTCTTGATTTAAACTCTGAAAAAAACACTTAAACATTTGTGCATGGGGTTCCAGTCACTCTGCAATGTCACATGCTTTTGTCCTGCATGTCCTGTTTTTTTTTGGTGCTATCTGAAGCCTTCCCAGCCCATCTTCTATAACAGCGCTGGATGTATCGTCATTCTAGTTTAATGATGATTTGAAGCTAACCTTAGCGTGCTCTTGCCACTTTCTTCCACCCGCTTCATTGTGGGACATTCAGGTAACTAATCTGCCTTTAAATATGTCTCCAAGGGAACGCAACTAATTAGCACTGAAATTTACTGCCTTCACTTTTATTGACTTGTCCTACTTCTCCGATAATTAACTAATGAGGGAACTAATGAGCTATGTCATTCACTCATGCTGTTCAATTAAAGTACAGAATCAATTATTGAAAATAGGTTTGCATTTTTGCCACCTCTTGTGTGGACGATCCCGGGAAGTTTCAAAATGAAGAGAAAAGACTTGGGGAAAGTTTAGGCTCTTTCACGGCAATTCTCCTTCAGATGTGCTATGTTATCATGTGTAAAAGTGGAAATACAACAAAATGTTGTACAAAATGTACAGTATGATTAATAATTACCTTCCTACTCTTTATTTTAAGTTTTATTGTAAATACATTAGAATTTCCCAACAACTTCCCTCATTTTTTGTTTTCTTTTTTTCCTGAGCACAATTCAGTTGTGGGCTACACATTGGAAATGGATTTCCTTAACTTTACAAATACATTTGTGAACTCTATTCAACAGAAAGGTAATGCCCATTATTTACAATCTATACTCACACCCCTTTCCACCTGTGTGTTTGTTTATTACATTTAAAAACATATGTTAAATATTTTCTAACAATAAATGTGTAATACTCTGTAATCTGTTTCCATTAAAAAAAAATAAAAATAAAAAAAAAAAGTCCAACAAAAATTATTCATGTCTAAGTAAATGTTTTAAATGTTCAAATTCAATTTTATTTAAATTGTGACAAAAATTTACAAATTATTTTGAATGAACTAACAGTAGACTGGATGCAGTAAAAATAGAGATTGTATGCTAAACACAATAGGCTGTAAAACAATCAATGGATTGTTTCCAAATGCTAAATAATATATTGGCAAAATGGAAAGTCATATGCTAAATGATTAAATGTCATATTTTGGTGATTATCAATTATAATAGTTATTTCACATGTGATTTCAGACCTGTTCGTCAACTCTACAGCTCTGTATGACGGCAAGTGATGTCTCTGAGTAAACAATGCATTAGTTTGCTAATCTGGAGCTTTGCAAAAACAGTAGTGTCATTAAAGAAAATTAATTACGCTAATTCACTGCCAGCTTTATTCACAGATAATCAACTTTCTCATCATTGTAATTCACACTGCCATCAGACACCATGACTGCACTCTTATCGGCGTCAGCTTCTAGAACAAGTAGTGCAAAGTTTTTATTGTATTAAAATTGGGTTATTTTGATAAATTATTATATTAATGTCTTATGTGTTGTATTAGCATTGTAACTAGTCTGGAACAGAATAAAAAATAAATAAAAAACGTCTTACTGCGGCAGCTAAAATTATTTTTTATATTTTACAATTTTAAGAGCTTTCAAATAGTAATTAAGCATTTGTTTAAATGGCAAAAGGTTTTGATGTCAAAATAATTACAATTCTCACACTGAAGAAGTACTGAGAGCCAAACGTTTGTACTTTTCCGCTTGTGTAAAATAAAACAACAACAAAGAATAATAATAATAATAATCTGAATCACAATTGAATTTTTTTAATAATTACAATTGCAACCAAATTTTCAGTGTTTGGCATACAAGCAGTGTACGCTTACACTATACAACGGATTTGTTTTATAAAGAAAGGCGGTTTAAATAAGAGGAATCTCATCTCCAACATCAGAAGCCAAAGCAACATAAAACCCTTCTCAGATAATTAAGGCATTAAACATGCCTATATTTTCGCTTAATTAATAATTAATTTAATGAGAGGATGAGGCTGTAAAAAATCACTAATTAAAATGCTGGAGCCGTGCAGAATGCATATACTAATGGTGAAGGGGAAAATTATGCAAAAAGACTGGAAAGAAATCCCACCACCATCACCAGCAACCTTCCCCAGCCTCCTCCGTGTTTGGGCTGTATCAATATTCTAATAATACCAAGCATGCCAGAGGTCCTGGCTGGTGTGCCAAGCAGCATTGAGTGGATGTGACAGGCTTGCAGAAAGATGCAAAAGCCAAGGACATAAAATTCATCCCGACAGCAACCTTGGAGATCATCCCAGGCTAGAGTCTGCTGCTCTAAATTAGACGAATAAACTCTAAAGAGCATAATGGAGTCGACTCTGTGTCAGTGCTGTGACAGGCTGCTGCATTTACACAACAGGCTGAGCGTGACCGAACGTAATACTACCAGAAACATCACTGTACTAACCGCCACTATGGTTTTATTTACTATTATTTATTGTGCTATCGTTTCGTTCAGAATCACTGATGCAATGGAATTTTGACACAAGCGTTAAGTCTTTATCTGAGTTTTCTTGGTTTGCAGGTTTTCTTACTATCAAAATATAGATTTAAGACCATAAATGATGCACTGATGAATACTGCAAAATGATGCAATATTTTAGTCCTGTTGTAGCTATAAATTAATTATACACATAACTATACAGATCATTTCCATGATGTAATAGCTGACTGAAATAAGTTATTCAAACACATGTTAGAGAGATTTGTGATGTCAGCCAAATAGGACAGTCATTTCAGATGTGGACTGTTTTTTTGTTTTGTTTTTTACATATAGCCTACTCTACCAATAAATCATGCTTAATCAGGAACATGCTTTAACTGTTGAACATTTCCATAATTTATGACACAACGCTTCCCCACCATTGACAGAATTGTCCGGCAATCCATGTTTTCACTGTTACGGTAGGGGGCGCTATTTTGCATCTTCTGAAATAGTACCGAATCTCTGGATCAAAACACAGGCGAAGAAGAAGCGGAAACTAGCGATAAGCCCTGTCCCAAATGACACACTTCATATGCACTTTCGGTCTTGTGGACTTACAATGGCTGCCGCGTGCGCGTGCGCGTGTCCGTTAAGTCCGTGAGACCGTAGGGTGTCCCATTTGTCATTTTAGGCCTCGGAAGGGTGCTCGCGAAATGTACTTTGTGGTCGATATGCACCCTCGATGCGCACTTTTGCCAAGCCCGCAATGATGCGGACTCCGCAGCAGACTTCTTCCCGACAGTCAAAGCGGCATTACGTCACGAAAGTGCGGACTCGTAGGAAGACCACAAGTGCTTAGGGTGCCATTTGGGACAGGGCCATAGAAGCATTGCTTTTGCTCATGTAAGCTAACACAATTATCAAATTTTGAACAGCATATACATCACAAAAACTGCCTAATGTTACAGAATTAAATGTCAAACCCACTAAGAGGTATAAGACTGTGCAAGCATTGGAAGTGTTGAGGGACAGGATCTAGTCGATATCTGAATCTGATCCGGATATAGTCTTTTATTTTTTTTATTTTTTTTTTATGTTGCTTTTTTACATTCAAGTGTTGATAATTTTTTTTTTTTACACAAATGCATGAAGCTAAAAAAAATTAAAATAAAATAAAATAAAAATAATTATTTTATAAAAAATGTTAAGCAAAGGCTCTGATCATTCTGTTGATATGATCAGATTTTTATACAACAAACCTAACAAAAAAATATTCTGGTGGCCATGACATTTTTTTGAAAATTATCAAAAGTTCTGGCTGGCAAAAAAAAAAAAAAAAAAAAATGCCGGGAAAGAGTTAAATGATTAGTTCACTCCAGAATTAAAATTTTCTGATAATTTACTCACCCCCATGTCATCCAAGATGTTCATGTCTTTCTTTCTTCAGTTGAAACAAAATTAAGGTTTTTGAGGAAAACATTCCAGGATTTTTCAATGCAGCTTCAAAGGGATCTACACGATCCCAGCCGAGGAATAATGATCTCATCTAGCGAAACTTAATAAAACAATTAAATAAAAAAAATTTAAAATGTACGTATGTACTTTTTAACCACACATGTTTTGTTTTGTTTTGTTTTTTAAATGACCAATCGTTTCGCTAGATAAAACCCTTATTCCTCGGCTGGGATCATGTAGAGCCCTTTGAAGCTGCAGGGCAAAATATCCGGAAATTTTAATTTTGGAGTGAACTAATCCTTTAAGACAATACATTTTCTTAAATTCGCAAGTTTACTTTAATTAATGAAATAATAAAAAAATTATAATAAAAAAAATAAAAAAATGTTTTACTTAATGGCTTATTAAACTATTATTTCCTAACCTATCATGTTTGAATGAAACATTAAACCATAACATAAAATTGCTTTAGAGATTAAGATACTTCCCTAACTCACCTTACCGACATTCTGTTATGGATGAAGACCACTGTAGATTTATATTAATGCAGTTGAAAGGCGCTTTAGTACAAAACAACTTACAATACATTTAAATCACACATTTTATCAAATTTGAGGAGGACAACATTAGGCTGTGTTGTCGTAACAGCTCTGAACATGCTTATAAATATCCAAACAACAGTATCAAACCAACATTACTGAGATAGTAACAAGAGAATCCACAGTGCACACACATTCTTAAACATCCACAGGATCCAACACACAGTCACACTGCGGCACTCAGCAAAACCTCTGTGGCACCAGAGATCAGCATTAATAAAAGCTCAGTCTCAGCATATGTCACCTCACTTCATAACACCTTCCCAGACAACCATCCAATGAGAGCGCACACTCTACCTCAAACCCAGAGCGTTCATGACATTGAAGCCAAGGTCACACCGTACCCTCAAGGATTAAAGTGCGGAATGACCACTCAAATAAACCAATCACGTCTCTACGTCCACAACCTTCCATTGATGTCGGACGATTTCTGCTCTGCTTCAAAGACGAGACAGCATGTACATGGTAAAACCAGACCGAGCATATTTGGTTGTGTAGGGTATGGGTAAAATGTCCATCACATTTCAGAAAGAGTTTGCATTCCACAAATAATTGACAAATTGGTCTATTTTTCTTAGCAATAAAGGCAAAAATCCAGTCCATAATGTTAGACATAAATTAACATGATTTTGTTTTATATAAAAAAAGTGATTTAATTTAGAGAGATATATGATTTAAAAGTGACTTTATTCAACCAATATGTTTGGACATATTTTTTATTTTGTTAGAATCTTTAAGCAAGGATTTTACAAATGTGTTCACACATTAGATTACGGTCTAATTCTCACTATCCTCCAGTTTCACAGACAAGGCTTAAACCTAATCCAGACTAAAATGCATATTTGAGCTGTTTTAACTGAAAGCAACTTGGACTTACATATCTTAAAATATGTCAGTGCCATTGATTTGTCTCAAGATGCACATCAGTAATGTTTGTTTTTCTAAGGTAAATGTGAAAAATCTGCTTATATTTCCTAATTGAACTAAGGCATCATCATGGCTTAATCTAAGCCCTGT
This sequence comes from Leuciscus leuciscus, assembly GCF_965113295.1. NCBI lineage: Eukaryota > Metazoa > Chordata > Actinopteri > Cypriniformes > Leuciscidae > Leuciscus > Leuciscus leuciscus. Next base: position 11,338,356 of record NC_138735.1, on the reverse strand, counting down.
CTGTGAAACAAGGCCCATAACTTTTAACTACAACTTTTGCCTCAATAAACTCCTAATTACTGCTTATTAATTGTTATGTTTAGGTATTGGGTACGATTAAGAGATGTAGAATATGATCATGCAGAATAAGGCATTAACATGTACTTTATAAGTACAAATAAATAGCCAATATCCTATATGCATGCTAATAAGCAACTAGTTAATAGTGAGAATTGGACCCTAAACTAAAGTGTTGCCATGTATTTAATGTTGAAGTTTCTTTGCTAAATACATTTTTATTGCTAAAACTACCAAAATTACACAAATCACATGCAATACACCATTGTCATCCAAATAATGTTTGTTTTTGTTTTTTTAATGTATATAACCATCTTCTCATTTGTCTATTTGTGCCCATTACCGTTTAAGAACGATTAGCATCTCACGGTTTGCGCCCTACGGGACTGTTAGATACTTATACGTGTCATCTTTATAATGCTAGACAGTTGTTCTAGGCTTAATGCCAGCGAATCTCAACCCTTCAAATAATGAGCTAATCAGCAGAATGGATCGTTAATCAGATTTTACTGGTTTGTTACTGTATTTCACCTCTTTTAGCCTGTTGAGCTATTTGTGCGCTAATCACTTAAATAGTATGCCAATTACCAATGGATTCGAACATCTATCTCGCCATCTATCTATCACCTTTTCATGCTGCAATATTCTTCAATTAGAGCATTTTTGTACCCTACTTCATCATGGGCTAAAGTAATCAAGATTAATCTCGCTAGCTGACACGCGCTGTTTGCTAAGGCACACACACTACAATTGCTCAGGGCAAGCATCATTAGGAAATGCAATAAAATTAGGCAAACTGATTATATTTCAAAACTCAGAAGCAAAATAAAACACAATTTGGGGCCGCCAATTAGGGGAGTTGTTCTCATTGAGCGCCAGCCATTATGTGGCATTATTGTTATGCCTGGGCGCCGCTGCGGGTCGACGGGAGGGGTTTGGCACGTCCTGGCGGCCTAAAGTCACAGCTCTTTCACTAGTGCATGACATTGATCTGAGTATTATTCACTTCAGAGATCTCTTTGTTTGATTCAAGGATGTTTGAATTATTGTTGGTCTTCATGTAGCAGACAAAATGCCACATTTGCATCTTTTGACACAAGTAATAATATTTGCAAGTACTATTTGCTTAAAGTACTATATCAGTATTCACTTGACAGTGTGTTTTATATTTAGTAAATCTTTTAAATTCAATCATTTACAAATTGCCTCAAGCATGCTGAATAAAAGCAATTTATTAAGATTGCTTGATAGCTATTAAAAAAAAAAAAGTTGGTGTAATTAAATGCTAATAATAATACTTTCTGTAATTAATACCTAAACAGACTTACCTAAACCTAAAAAAAATGCAGTCAGGAATAACAGTGCTAATTAATTAAACATTTCAATATTGCAGAAGAACATCAAACAAAATAACATTTGAAGTGAAAAACTGCTGATTTTCAACTCAAGATGATTATCCAGGTTAAATTAATAAAACTGTAACATGCTGTCGATTAACACAAGAAATGTGTTCTACTCTTCTCATCTCTCTCTCTCAATTATGAACATAAAAAACAAACAAATATGCATTTACTATATACAATAAAAAAAATAATAGTTGAAGTAAAATACTTAAAATTGAAGTATAATGGACTAGCCATTACACCAGATTAAATACTGTTTATAAACCAGGCAAATACTATATCTACAGTCATAGGACTGTAGGGCACACAAGGCACTTACAAAAGTTCTCAGAAAGTATAATACAATTATACATTATAACTCCTTTCTTAGACAACTATAAAGAACACATGTAACACTCTGCTTTTAAAGCCTTGTACATGACCCAGTGTACTTCCACGTTTCACTGTAGCCATGATGTTTGCTTAAAAAAAAAAAAAAAAAAAAAAAAAAAAAATTATAATAATTCCAAATGACCAAATTATACTAAATGATCTTTTATTTTCAACATTTTATCACAAATGCTGTTTTTACAGCTTAATTACACCCAGAACATCCCTTACTATGTGCATGGCCAGGTTGAGCTATCACTCTGTATTGCCAGTGAAAATGTAATCAATAATCTCATAAAATATACAAATGTACATGATGACCCTGAAATCTTTTACCTTTTCCAAAGCTCACACCCTCTGACCTCTGCCCCTCGACCATGGCCTTATGAATAATAAATGCCATAATTAAAGGCTCTAGTCTGATGCAATTTGATCACTTTCCGTCTTCTCTTCAGATCCTTCACAGAGTGTTGATTGAGTAATCGTCGCTGATTTGTCCCTTGTCCTACACCCCTCCTCCTCGCCCCCTTCTCACGCTTATTTCATCATTCTGTATACACATAGACCTCCAGTGAAGGGAAAATAGTTAACAAACTCCAGGGATGATTGATGGGCTAATTTCCAGCCCTGAATAAGGCAGTTTTCTAAGTCTGTTGATTCTCCATTTATTAGCTAATAGAAGCATTTATCAAAAAAGTCGCATTTTTTGCTTAAGCAATAATTGCATTTTTAAATCCTCATTAAGGCTTCCATGCATACATAATCCAATTGAATAAATGCAGAATTGAAATGAAGGATTAATACTGTGTTTCCTTTGGTAAACGGAAGGTTTGAGTGCTTAAGTATGCACGATATATAGGCTCATTTTGTGGCTTACATCCTGTTTAAGAATTTGGAAACTGTTAGTGTGCTCCTCCTGTAGGCTAAACCTGACGGAATTCAGATTTAAGAAGGACTCTAGTGGATGCAAATATGACGGAGCATTCACTATATACCGCAAATATCCATTTCTAGTGCTCATGTCGGCCAGGTGTGTGTGTGTGTAATGCGTGTTGTAACGTTAGCCTTTAGCCCGATCAAACAGGAGTCAAGTCTTGTTACCTGGCAACCGTCCCAGTGGCCAGCTCGCGCTCCAGAGCGGAGCCAGTTTTAATCAGACAGCAAATTTGCAGTGCAGAAAACAGACAAGCACTCAAGCTAATCTTGTTAGCACGATGAGGCCGTTTTCAGATATCACTGCAAATCAAATCATCCCGCAGGCTTTGAGCTCGGGGTCTTCGTGGTGGCAAACGTGTGTATATCTGCGCATGACAGGGAATATGGATTACTACCTGAGCAAAGAGAATTAAAGGAAACTGCAGATAAGTTAATCCTGCATGCCTGTTAGCGAGCATACATCTGCATTATGTACAATGCACACAGTAGGTGCTTTTTCTTTATGCATGGAATACTCGGATAACCTGCAACATAGTGTTCAGTATACAGCAGGCCACATTGAGCTGGGTACTGTATCCCGCAACTTCCGTTTCGAATGTGACAAATGAATCAGAAGCAGGTTTATTATCATTAACTAAAATTATAATAGTACAGTTGTAATCAAAATTATTCAACCCCCATTGCAAATCAGGTTTATTGGCAACATTTACAGACTTTCAGCTGTTTGCATTGAACAAATAAAACAAAAGTAATTGGGATAGCTGAACACAACAAATGTTTCAAGTGACTTCTGCAGTCTCAAAATTATTCAACCTCTTCATGGCAAGCATCTTTAGTACTTAGTAGAACACCCTTTTGCTCTTATGACCTACTGCAAACGAGATATATAACCAGACACCAGCTTCTGGCAGCGTTTCTGAGGAATCTAAGCCCATTCCTCATGAGTAATGGCCTCCAGTTCAGCAACATTCTTAGGTTTGCATGCTGCAACCGCCTTCTTCAAAACCCACCAGAGATTTTCTATGAGGTGACTGTTATGGCCACTGTAGAATCTTTCAGGATTTCTTCTGCAACCAAGCTTTGGTGGAATTTGAGGTATGCTTGGGATCATTGTCCTGTTGGAAGGTCCAGTGACACCCAAGCTTTAGTTGCCTCACTGACGGCATGACGTTTTCTCCTAGTATTTCCAGATACGTCTTTGAATCTATCTTGCCTTCAACATGCTGCAGGTTTCCAGTGCCAAATGCAAAGCAGCCCCAGAGCATCACCGAGCCCCACCATGCTTAACTGTATAGGCAGAGTGTTCTTATCAGCATATGCTTCTTTCTTCTTCCTCTAGACATACCACTGATCCATAGGGCTGAAAAGTTCCAGTTTTGTTTCATCGCTCCACAGAACAGAATACCAACATTTCTGTGACTTATTTACTGTATAAGTTTGAGCAAATTGGAGCCGACTTTTCTGGTCCCCGTCCAGGTAGTGTAACCACTGTTCCTTTAACTTTGAACGTGCAAACTATGCTACCAACGGTGTCTCTAAGAAGATTTAGTGCCTTCGCTATCTTTTTGTATCCTGTTCCTTGTTTGTGAAGGGAGATGATATCTTCAAAACTTTTTGGACCATTCTTTTGACTTATCCATATTTCTAACATGCAGTCAAACGTGACACTCAAGAAAACTAGCTAGTTCAGATATTTAATGTGTTCTAGCTCAAGCACACCTGGTGCAACTAATTAAGCCCTTGATTAGTTGCATCAGGTGTGCTTGAGACAACACCTGTTTTGCAGATTTGTGCTGTTGTGAGGGATTGTATTCAGGGGGTTGAATAATTTCAAATTAAATAACGCTTTAATGACTGCAGAAGTCATTAAAAGTTGCATTTTCAGTTGAATTTGGGGAAACAACTTGAAACATTTGTTGTTGAGCTATTTCAATTTCTTTTGTTTGATTTATTCATTGCAAACAACTGAAAGTCTGTCAATTTTGCCTATAAACCTGGTTTGCAATGGGGGTTGAATCATTTTTATTACAACTGTATATAAATTACACTAAAATAACATCAGATAACATCAGAATTATATCATCCGTTTTTTAACATTCCTTAATACTTGTTACTTTATAATGTTTAAATGAAATTGGAAAAGACAAAATAACAGCCATAAAGTCATAGTGACACCAGTGTGATATATTATTACTGTTTGACATTATTATCATTGCATAATATGTACTGTTACGTACTGTTTTAAAAAGTTGCCAGTATACAGTACAGTGCTGTATGCAGTACGCTAGTATTTGGGATACAACAACAATTGTATCAGATGCAGAAGGAGGTTGAAGAGGAGGATTTATCCAAACCATTTGTGATCGAATAAATTCAACAAGGTGGTTTAAGAAAAAAGAAGAAGAAGAAGGAATCTAATGACCATTTTGAACTCCCAACAGTTCATCTTCCTCTCCTCTGTCTGTTCTTTTCTGGCTCTTTATAGAAGAACCCCTCGTTTCTCTCTCTAAGCCCTTACTGCCCCCTTCCCCCACTTTTTTGGTCATAAGCTCGGTTCAATTTTGAAGCATCGGTCTCCCTGTAGAGCGTCTCTCTCGCCCTGAGCCATACGGAGCGCTGAGACTCAATCCACAGGCCCCTGGAGAACTGCGCGAGGAGAACAAAAGGAACCTGCAAAGTGTGAAACTTAAAGAGATGTACTTTGATAGCCCGAGATACCTACTGGAAGCGCTGATCCAGAACCCAGAGAGATTTGACAGAATCAAGGCCTCGCTATGAGAGAGAGAGTCAGTGAAGTGGGTCAAGCCCAAACTCAACTTGCTAAAATTCAGGGAAAACTCCTCTAAAGATAATATCACATCCACATTACTTTCACTACTGCAACAAAGAAAGTACCAATCCATGGTGATACAATGCTATTCTTTGAAGTACCATGTAAACACCACAGTACATGAATGCAATATATCATGGTAACATGGTATTAGGGTCAACAATCTCTGTAACAAAAAGGAAAAATAATAATTATTTAAATCTCCAATTTATATTGAAACAGTTATTCTATGATGAACATGCAGTTTCTCTATTAAAACTTGTTTTGGCAGTGAGTAGGCAGTAAAGTAGGCCGTTTAGACTATTATTAATATTTGAAATAAAGTCATTGTGGTGTAATCAACATGCAGAAATTTATTTTATTCTCTTCACAAGACAAGGATAAAAGAGAAAATGGATCCTGACTGTCTCTAGTATGTTTTTGTTCATACAGGTTGTAAAATATCAAATGACAACACTTAATAATTCAAATAATTTTTGTATCCAAAATTACATTATATTCTTGTTATACATACATATTTTTTATTTAGCCAACATTTTACTCCAAAATAATATCAAAAGTATTTCAAAAGTGTATCACAAAGATGATCACATTTCAAAGAACTTTCAAATGCAACTTTCAATGTTGTAATTTGTAATTACTTTCATCATCTCAGAAATCCTTATAATAACCTGAATAATAACAGTCACACAATGCATTTCACAGACAAACACACTCAGGGAATCCCTCTGCTCTTTCGGTGTTGTAAATATAGAGATGATGACGATTGCTCTAAATGAAGATGTAGTTTCCAGCTCTGTTACTGCCAACACTACAGCATGCTTTCATTCCAGCATCACCATTAAGACAATCATTCTCTAATTGAGCTGCAATAAAATCACTTGCCTTATCTTAAATGCTTCATTACGATTGCAAACATAAACGGATCGGCCACTGTTCTTAGCCCTACTATTTGACTTTATTTTATGCTGTTATTGCCTGCCACCATTGTTTGAATTAACCCAACATAACATTGGACCGTTTTAGCATATTTATTCTAGTACCTTAAGAGAAACCATCAACCACTAGAAGCGGTTAAAAAGATTGTATTCCACCTTGATGGGCTCAATAAAAAGGTAACAACTGTTTCATATCATAATCCCACCATAAGCAATACACATATTTTGTACTATTATTAGATTTGCGTTTCACTTCTTCTAACATTCTTAGAATCATTGAGGTGTGAGTGGTTGTTTGGCCTTTTCTCCATTGGACTAACCTGGGCCAGTGTTCATCACTTGAGTCAGTGGCATAGCACTCATTTTAACATTTTTGAAATGTCCCAACACATTTGTTCTGAATTCTTCAGGAACAGTGGAGCAGAATAGAAAACTGTATTGCCTTATTAGGTCAGGGATGTCAAACTCAGTTCCTGGAGGGCCACTGTCCTGCAGAGTTTAGCTGCAACCCTATTGAAACACACCTGACCCAGCTAATCAATATCTTCAGGATTACTATAAACGTTTAGGTATGTGTTTTTGGAGCTGGTCTGAGCTAAACTATGTAGGACAGTGTCCCTCCAGGAACTGAGTTTGACACCCCAGGCTGAGTTTTCCATCAAAATCTCAGTGCTATGCAAGCTTCCGGCTGTCACAATCAGGTTGCAGCAAAGGAGAGTTGAGGCAGGATCTACTTGCAGCAATCACATTTATTAACAATACAAACAAAACAACAAACACGCAGGAGCACAAAGTAACAGGAGAAATGCAAGAATAGCAACCAACATAACATATGAGAATGGAAAAAGATCAATTGAAACTGAGGGCTACTTAGTTAAGTTCTTTTATTTATAAAGCACATTTAAAACAGAGGACTGACCAAAGTGCTGTACAAGCTCAAATAAACCAAGGATCGAAAACAGAACAACTAAGAAACTACAACTACAAGAGAAACAAATAAGTCAAATAGACAAAATCAAAAATTAACACATACAGAGGAGAGACATTAAGAAGTTTTAAAAGCTAAGGAAAACAGATAGGTTTTCAGAAAACTGATATAGAAGGACCTACTCTAAGTTGTACTGGCAAGCTGTTCCACATACTGTACTTATACAGTACACAGACTAAGTGAAGGGAACAGTACTTGATGACTACTTCACTATTTTTGTTCCCTGTCATTTTGCTTTATTTGATGTCTGATTAATCGTGGGTTCCCTCTTATGTCAAACTTTGGAGTTCCCTTGCACATTTATGCACATATATATATATGAAGACTTCAGATACAAAAGCCTCTAACGTTTTTCTTTAATATTAACATTTTTATCAGGCTCCTATACAGTATAGGTTTCTACCCAAGTACCGGCATTTTTGAATGCGTGGAAAGTATTTGATGAGCGTATACTATGTGCGGAGAGCATTCACTCAATATTATTATCTCATTTTTGACAGAGGTGGCTTTTTGCATCGGAGGTCTTCGTATATATATATATATATATATATATATATATATATATATATATATATATATATATATATATATATATATATATATATATATATATATATATATATATATATTACAACTACGTTGGTAACGACAGAACTTGCAACCATAGTTGGCTAACGGTGCTTTTGGGAAATGCACCCCATCTCAGCCCAATTTTAGTATATTGTAATAAAACATAATGTTTTAGTAATGAGTTTCAGAAGTTTTAAATACATTTAGCCTGAAGGTAGATTGTATCAGCAGTATTGCTTTGTCCTGTTGTGGGAATCTTTCACTAGATTTAATTTTGTGTTTAATTTTCTCATAATGTACATACACTACACTGAACCGGAAGATGGCTAAATGCAGAAGCGATCATGATGATTATTGCTAATTTGCATCAAGTTACTTCAGGTATAGGGCACAGAGGCCACAGGAATTTTCTGCTGGGTGTTGCCCTTTTGAACAAATGCATCTTACTAGCCAATCCTGGCTCAAAGCATGAAACAGTATTACAGCTAGGTCTACAACTAATGCTCATACACTGACTTCAATAAGTTAATTGAAAGCAAGGTATTGCTGGAAGATATTCATCCAAACAGGATTTCCACTCCTACAACCACTTCTGCCCAACTTTCACCTAACACTGGTCGATCAAACAGTTCTGTCTCAAACTCATGTAATTGGTTGAGTCTTAAGGAATGCTCAAACAATGCTTTGCTAGCATCACAGAGTTGTCAAAAATCACTTTCTGTCTGAATAGGTATTACATTTGACTACAATTATGATTAATGCTTGACTATTAAAAGATATGTTCTATATAGTATGCATGTGTGTAGTATGAATGAAATCTGGACATACTGTACTACATTCATCCATGACGTCACTGTCATGTGACTCATGGCACCGGTTACGTTGCTTTACTGCTGTTCACAACTTCGCTCCCATTGTCTCGTGGGATAGTAAAGTGTCCACAGGATACAGACTTCAGAATCTCGGTGGAAGTCTTTCGCATAGTGTTTTTCACAATAAAGTATTTTTATATCCAAAAATGTACACCTTTCATTAAAAAAATAATAAATAGTTATATTTGCATTATAGGAACAGTATATAAAAAAAATATTCAGTCTTTTAAAAATGTGTTTCAGTTGTAGTGTCAATGATAAACATTCAATATGTCAATGTATCATTAATAATTGTTGATTCGCATTTAAATGTGCATGAGAGCGAATGAGATAAGAGAGTTATAACAGCGAGAGAGATCATCAGTAATGGCGTATGGACTACTTTTGTTGTATTTTTACACTCCTTAACTTTTATTATATAAAAATGACCAACTTGGACATTTTCCTAAACGTCTCCTTTTGTGTTTCAAAGAAGAAAGCAGGCCATACATGTTTTGAATGAATAAGGGTAAATGATGACAGAATTTTTTTTATTTTTGAGTGCACTATTCCTTTAATTGCCAGAGACTTTCCATCTAGGTGACTGATTTGAGTAATAAAACAGGTATAGTATTGAGAAATAGATGGCATACAATCCACAAATAAGATTCATTATTGAAGAATGAATTTTACTGCACATCTCTCACACTTGACATCGGTTATGTTCTCAGAGCTCACATGTTCCTAACAGCTAGCAAGAGGATGATGTGTGTGAATATACAATGCCCTTAGATTCTCTCTTCACCTGTGACACCATCACCCTTAAGATGTATGAATCCAAACAGGATTATACACAGTATGTCTGCCCTCTCCTGGACACAGACACCACCCACTCACTCACACACACCCACATACGCATCTCTAAATGCTGTATCCATATACTCACTGGTTTTCTAACGCTTAAATGTGAATTGTTAAAAAAAGTGTAAAACCCTGTTCTGCTACTAAACTTTTTGTTTGAGCAACCAAACTAAACAGATTGGCTCAACCTGTGGTGCTTGGACCAAGACTGTTTGGCTGACAAAAGGGATGAGGGAATGTTTGGGAATGTGATGTTTGGGTTTGAAAATATTATTTTTTGCAATTCTGTTTGGTAACACTATAGTGGCATTACAATCTTCACACAATTTATGATTACAAAGGCAGATTATCATTCATAAAAACTTATTTTTGTGCTGTTCCTAGCACAATACTTTGCTATGACCTCAGAACACTACCATAGTACATGATTTGTAATACATTTTGAAACATGACTAGCTCCATATGAATATGTAGTAAACTTGCTTGGTAGGTCACCTGGTACAGGGTTGCATGTACAATGTGAGCACTTGGGTACAAATTCCATTAAAAACACCAGTCCTGATAAAAGAGCTCAACTATTTGTATAAGTAATCTAAAATGGCATGATTGTTTCTGCACATATGCTTTTACAGTAGGTCACATTTGCATTTATTAACACTATCGATTAGTTTTAGGCAGGGGTGAATTAACTCACAGGCTTCCAGGGGCTGAGGCCTACTTGCTATATGAAAATAACATTATTTTTATAAATGGGAATTTACAGCAGTGACAACTGCATTCGACCCAGACAGCAACATAGTGTCGGCCAAGATCCGGCCCACGTCTGGTACGCGTGGAATCCACATGTACCAGATGTGGGCCGGATCTGGGCCAACACTATGTTGCCATCTGGGTAGAATGCAGTTGTCACTGCTGTAAATTCCCATTTATAAAAATAATTCTTTGGAAAATATTATTATATAATTATTATAAATACAGGTCATATGCATTTGGCTTGATGTCCGCAGTGGACGGGCTCAAGGAAGCAGCTTCAACTCGAGCTTAGATATACTATTAATGCTTGGAAGATGAGTATGGTAGCAAGATGTCTAAATTATGTTGGTGGAATAGAGGAGGTGGAAGGAAAACAGCTGATGCTGGAGCAAGGTGAGTGGCAGTTTATATGCTCTGGAAGTTAGTTAGATGGATTGGTTAGATAGGTTCACTCCCTAAATTACGTTTCGGAACTTCACTCAGTGTTCCTTACCAGAATACTTTGTGTTCCTTACCAGAATAGCAATGACACAATAGCTATTTAACAATTGGTTAGCATTATGCAGGCCAGGTGAGGTCAGCTGAAAATTATACAGGAACATGTTTTCAGTGTATGATATAACAGCTACCATTCAGTGTGTGTGAAACTAATGACAATACAGTTCACAACAGGGCAACAAACATACTTTCCTTTAATTTGGCAGAAAATTTGGCTGGATGTTTCACTCTATTATCAAGCATGCATTGCCTTTACTGTACTGAAAATGGAAAATTGTGAAATATAATTTAAGTTAAACATTCCACTTAGCAAATATCTAATTAAACAAGTCTGATAATAATAGCATCTCAGTTTTGTCTTATTAATACAGTGAGGTGTGAAACACAATGACAGTTATTTACTACAGCTCAGTGAGCGACAGCAGTGTGTTGTCCTCATTAGAGGAGGTAAATGGACTGCAGTGATAAGCCAGCACTCATAATATTGTCCATTTATTCAAACATGGGGAGGGGGGAGGCTTTTAAGAATTGTTTTGTTTGTTAACCGCATTGGTATTCTTTTGTGAAAAGGCTATTGGATGATATTCATGAACTGAAGAGTGTCCCAGAGGGCTTTGGGGCTCCCATAATGCCTGTGGGTGAACTGAGCAGGTGCACAACTGAGCGAAAAAAAAAAAAAAAAAAAAAAAATGGACACCAACATGACAGTTACCCAGAGGAGATTCTTTTTTTCTTGTATTGCGCTGAGGTTGCTCTTTCAGAGCTCAGAGAATCCACAAAGTATCAGCTTCATCTGAGACATCTTAACATTCCTTAGAGACATATAAAAATAGACAGAAATGAGTCAATTGTTGACAGAGTAAAAACAGAGCTCTAAAAAAAGTAGCATTTATCACTTAATTTAGTCTTGATTGGAATTGTTTAAGTTCTCATTGAGATTTGCAGACTGTTTGAGACACAGAGAGAAAACACTAAGGGAGAAACATGTTTATATACTATAGATTACTGGAGGCTTTATTCAATTCAATTCAATTCACATTTATTTATATAGCACTTTTCACAATACACATCGTTTCAAAGCAGCTTTACAGAAAATGCATGAGTCCACATTACAATTTAGAGTGATCTGTTATCAGAGGTAACTGTCTAAGTTGTGTATTTCAGAAATGCACATATACAAAATCACAATTAGCTAAAAATGTATTAATATAAACAATGTAATAATTTAAGGCAGAAACAATGAGCTCATCCAACTAAGTAATGAAGACATGTTAACAAATGATTATGACATTTAGAAAAATGTAGCATGCTATTCTTAATAGAAGAATTATCTGAGGTGCAGTAAAATAACATTTGCTCTCCATTTCTGACCATTTCTGTCTAGGAGAAATGATCGAGATATTGCTGAGATCTCAATTGTAAAATTTGCTACAGGATAGCAGTGTGTGTTTATAAACGACCTCTTAAAATCAAATCACACTTACTGAGACTCATAGGTATATCACCTCAGCATGAGTGAAGGTGTGTGTGTGTGTTGGTCTATTCCCCTGGGCCATAAAGGTAATCCCTCTACACTACACTCATCAGCAGGTGTGTAGTGTGTGTCTGCAGGCATGGCTGTTGGCTGCTCTTTCTCCATGGACTCCAGAGGGACACTGGGGAATGGCCTCTGATGGGCAACATGGCTCCAGGAAACACAGATTCTCCTTCTCTCAGACAAAAACAGCATATATTTCCATTCCATATATTCTCTCACCTGTTAATGACTGAAAAAGGGGGGAAATGTCATCTGTGGTGATTTTTGCAGGGTATCGGTTTTCACGGGGTCCTGAGAATGTGGGTGAGACCTGTCAACACCCTCTCATCTGTCAGACACAGGTCACATGACCCTGCCTGTCACATGACCTGAGAATCTTCCTGCCGGAAGAAACAAGATTACCGCTTTCATCTATTGTTCTCACCTTGATCCTTTGTTTCCCAAATCAGCTCCACATGCAGAACCTGCTGGAATATGCCAGTGACGTCACATGCCACATTCGACTTGTGTTGGCTTACATGCGCTGACGCTCTTGTAAAGGCAATCAACATTTATGTAATACATTTGTAACACAATGCATACTGCAGAAATCGCCTCGGTTACGACTGTAACCTCGGTTCCCTGAAGAGGGAACGAGCGTTGCGTCGAAAGCTGACGCTATGGGAACGCTTTGCGTGATGACGTCTTGAAGCACATGTAAAATCAGTCCAATGGTGTGGCGGAACGTCAGAGGCGGGTGACGTCACGTACCAGGAAGCTATAAAAGCCGGCCCGAAACAGAAAACGAAAGCTTCGTAAAGTCTGAAGTCGCGCTGACAGGCATGAAGGAGATATGGCAAGGCGACGCAACGCTCGTTCCCTCTTCAGGGAACCGAGGTTACAGTCGTAACCGAGGCGTTCCCTTTCAAGGGAACTCCCGTTGCGTCGAAAGCTGACGCTATGGGAACGTCTATACCAACGCCTCCATAGCTACAAATGTCTGTCCTGTGTGTAATCATGTGAGCAGCACTAAGAAGACAAAACATGAGACCCTAGAGTAGAGTCTAAATCCAGAGAGTAGAACCTGACGAAGGTGTGCGGTGAGGACCAGCCTGCCGCATCACAGACGTCCTGTAACGATACTCCTGATATAAGGGCCTTAGAGGCCGCCATACTCCTAGTAGAGAGCGACCGGACAGCCAAAGGAGAAGGCTGTCCAGCCGCCTCATAAGCCAGTGAGATAGTCTCAACCACCCACTTGCTCATCCTTTGCTTAGACACTGGACCTCCCTTGTTAGGGGAGCAAAAGTCACTTTTACGCCACAGGGCAGCTCTGTGGACATACGCGTCTAACGCCCGAACAGGGCAAAGCAAATTATTCGCCTCCTGGTCCGATTTCGAAAGGGAGGAGGACCTCCAAGTGCCACGAAGGAAACGAGATACCAAGGGGTCTTTCCCCACAGACATTCCACCCAAAGGACTGTGGTAAGCACCTATGGCCGCCACATAGACCTTTAAAGTGGACGGGGTCAGACCTGCAGTGAACCGTTCCTGCAGGAACTCCAGCACTGTACCAATTGGGCAGTGGACTGGGTCCAACCGACGGTCACTACACCAAGAAGTGAATACTCTCCACTTCAGGGCATAAAGTTCCCTCGTGGAGGGAGCTCTGGACTGTAGAATGGTCTCAACAACCTCGGTTGAGAGACCTGACTCTATGAGCTGGGCCCCCTCAGAGGCCAAGCCCACAGGTTCCACAGTTCTGGCCGAGGGTGAAATATCGAGCCCTCTGCCTGGGACAGAAGGTCCCTCCTGACGGGTAACTCCAGAGGATGCCCGTCGAGGAGGGACACAATATCGGGAAACCATACTCTGCCCGGCCAGCGCGGGGCTATAAAAAGCAGGCAAACCCGGTCCCTGCGAACTCTTTCCAGAACTCCCGGGAGCAGAGCAACTGGGGGAAAGGCGTACAGACGTAGCCTCGGCCACGTCTGTACCATAGCATCCAGTCCCAGAGGAGCTGGATGCGTGAAGGAGAACCAAAGTGGACAGTGAGACGTCTCTCGAGACGCAAACAGATCCACTTATAATTTCCATATCAGCTCCACCACCTCGGGGGTGGAGCCACCATTCCCCGGGCCTCGGCCCCTGTCTCGACAGAGTGTCTGCTCCTATATTCTGGACCCCGGGGATGTAGGCTGCCTTGAGTGACAGCAACTTCCCCTGGGACCACAAGAGGATATGGCATGCCAGCGCAAACCCCCTTGATATAGGCGACTACCGACGTGTTGTCCGTATGTAGTACACATGGTGTCCCCTGAGACCTGTGATAAAGCTCCTCAGAGCCCGGAAGACAGCTAACATCTCTAGGCTATAGAATGCCAGGAACGATGATGGTCTTCCCACAGACCTTGAGATGAGCGACCCTCAGGATCGCTCCCCAACCCGTGAGGGAAGCATCCGTCGTTAGCAGTTTGCGACGACAAGGAGCTCCCAGCACTGGGCCCTGGGACAGGAACCAAGGTTTCTTCCACATAACCAAGGCACGTAGGCATCACCGCGTGACCTTGATTGTGCGAAATGGGTTGCCCCTCGGGGAAAAACCCTCTGGTCCTGAGCCACCACTGCAGGGGCCTCATGTGCAGCAGTCCAAAAGGTATCCCGTTGGAAGCTGCTGCCATGAGACCCAACAGTCTCTGGAACTGTTTGACAGTGAGTAGCTGGCCTAGCTTTACACTTCTCACAGCTGCCAGGATGGAATCGAAGCGTGGCGATGACAGGCGCGCCTGCATCGACACTGAATCCCAAACCACGCCTAAAAAAGTGGTCCTCTAAAATGGAGAAAGCACACTCTTCTTGGCGTTCAGCCGTAACCCCAACTCTTTCATATGGGCGAGAACAACATCTCGATGTTGAACCGCCATCTAATGCGACTGAGCTAAAATCAACCAATCGTCGATGTAGTTCGTGATGCGAATACCCCGGAGGCGCAGAGGCGCCAGAGCTGCATCCACGCATTTGGTGAAAGTGCGGGGTGATAAAGCCAGGCCGAATGGAAGAACTCGATATTGGTATGCTTTGCCCCCGAAAGCAAACCTCAGGAACTTCCAATGACACGGACGGATGGAAATATGCGTCCTTGAGGTCTATCGTGACAAACCAGTCCTCAGACCTGATCTGTGGCACGATTTGTCTCAAGGTTAACATTTTGAACTTGAGCTGCATGTAATCGTACAGAACTCGAAGATCTAAAATGGGACGCAATCCCCCGTCCTTTTTTGGAACTATGAAGTACCGGTTGTAAAACCCGGTTTCCCTGTTGGAGGGGGGTACATATTCTATGGCCCCTTTCTCTAACAGAGTGTTTACTTCCTGTTCCATAACCAGAACCTGCTCGGGGCCCACCACTGTGGGCAGGACCCCCATAAACCGCGGTGGGCGTTAATAGAATTGTATCTAATACCCTTTTTCCACGGTCTGCAGGACCCAACGAGAAACATTTGACAGTAGCTTCCACGCTGTCAAAGATTCTACTAGAGGTACCAGTCTCTCGAGACTGGTTTCTGGATTTTGTTGCTGTTGAGTAGTCGGTTCGTCGCCCTGTAACGGCGCACCGGCAGGGCCCGCTCAGCAGCCTCAATGAAAGAACGGCGGGGGAGAAGTTTTTGTAATGCAGCTGCCTGTTTAGCAGCTTCCTGAGATTTAGCTACCGCACTGTTTACTGCATCACCAAATAAACCAACAGTGGAAACCGGAGCATCTAAGAGAACGTGCTTTTCTTTCTCTTTTATATCGCTCAAATTGAGCCACAGATGCCTCTCAGTGGCCACCAGGGCTGCCATAGACCGCCCGATTGATTTAGCGGTCTCCTTGGTGGCCCTGAGAGACAGATCTGTGGCTCTGCGTAGTTCAGCCACTGTGTCAGGACCAATTCCCCCGCCCTCCTCTAAATCCCCCAATAATTCTGCCTGATAGGCTTGCATAATAGACATCGTATGCAGACACGCTGCAGCTTGACCAGCGGCTGCATACGATTTATGAACCAGAGATGATGTGAATTTTACTGGCTTAGAGGGAAGTGAAGGAGCTTTCAGGGAAGATGCCGTTGCTGGAGAGAGATAGCTCGCAAGCGTCTCCTCCACCTTCGGCATCTCCCCATAACCATATTCTTTATATTTGTGAATGGAAGAATAGTGGGATGTTTGTGGTGCATACACTCTGTATGAAACCGGTTTTCCCCACGATTTCGACACCTCGGTGTGGAGATCGGGGAAAAACGGAAGGCTTCTTCGCTGAGGCTGTGTACGAGATGGCAGGAAGCGTTCGTCGAGCTTACTTTTCGAACGAACGTCCTGCCTATCCTCTGGCCACTCAATAGATAGTCTGTCAACTGCTCTAGTAATAACATCGAGCAGTTCCTCAAACGCATGAGACTGAGGTGGCGAATCCTCAGACTCAGCTTCAATACTCACAACATCCAACTCCTCAGAGCTGGACAGTTGCAGTATTGGTGCCTCTATCGGGGGGGAAGAAACCGCAATGCGTGCTTCCACACCCTGATGAGAGGCACTGGATCTGTCAGATTGATGCTGAGATAAGGCAGAGCCCGTCTCAACATCCACTGACAGATCCATTTGCGAACCCCAGGTCTGAGATCGCCGCCGAGCCTCAGCCGCGGCGGGACCCGAGCCCTGGGGAACGCGATCGGGATTGAACCGAGCCAAGCGGGATCGGAGCGTGCGCAATGGAAGCGCGTCGCAATGCACACAGTCACCACCCTCGAGTGCTGACTGGGCATGCTCCTCACCCAAACAAACAACACAAAGAGTGTGAGTATCACCTCCCGTTAAATAACGCGGGCAGGGATGGACACACACTCTAAACTGCTGCTTGCTCGCCATACTGAATATATATATATAATATAATATAGACAGACAACACCAAATAACAAGGACAGATTCAACACAGAGCGCAACTGAAGACTCAGAAAGCTTTCGTTTTCTGTTTCGGGCCGGCTTTTATAGCTTCCTGGTACGTGACGTCACCCGCCTCTGACGTTCCGCCACACCATTGGACTGATTTTACATGTGCTTCAAGACGTCATCACGCAAAGCGTTCCCATAGCGTCAGCTTTCGACGCAACGGGAGTTCCCTTGAAAGGGAACATTACTGTTTTCTGCAACAGTAATACATACAGTATGTTTCACTTTTACTTGTTTCTTAAATGCAAATGGATGGTTGTGTTGAAAATGAATACACTGTGGCATTTGAATATGCTTGTGCTTAAAAAAAAAAAAGCCCTCTTTACAAATCTTTATTACACAATGGTCAATTCCAGCCCTCTAATATGATTGGCCAAGAGGCATTCCAAGAGAACTAATATTACCAACCCGATCTCACGGCAATTCGTCCAAATTTTACAAAGTGGCTAATTCGTATGAATTCATACGACCTCACTCGTACAAATTAGTACGTTTTTTGCTAATTCGGACATATTTTACGAGTTGCCAAATTCATTAGAGCAGTAATCAAATATATATAATTTTGCCATATTGTGTCCGAAATTCCAGTTACTCTATAGGCCTGCTCAGACATGGGTTACAACACACAGAGTGAGTGAAAAGATTCAAAACTAGTTTTAAATACCCATCTCTCGTAGTTTTGTAAACCTAGCTCCATTCATTTAAATAATGATAAAATCATTCACATACATTAAAGAGACTATAAAGACTGGACTATAAAAGTGGGGCATAAACAAATGTATTTGCGATGTTGACCCTGATGGCTGTCTTCAAATTTATGCATGAGTGAAGTTTTTTTGATTGTAAAGGAAAGGAAAGAAAAAGAGGGAAAACCTTTATTTTATTTATTTATTTATTTATTTATTTTTAGAAGCGAGTGTTTGCGTTTCTAAGATGCTATTTCACGTCTTGAGACTCATTTTACTAAAAATGGTATGTCTTTAATGTTTTTGTAAATAAAGTGATCTTAAAGTCAGTCAAAGTCAAAGTCTCTCTATCTCTCTCTCTCTCTCTCTCTCTCTCTCTCTCTCTCCCCCCGTTAATGGACGGCATTCAACAAGCCCTCAGATCCAATCAGATATACATAACTATCGGTCAGATGGTTATCACCGAGCAAATGTTTTTCAGTTGTAGCAAAATAACGGAGCTGAACAAACGAAAGATAACCCTCGGAAGGAACGCAAACACTTGGGGGTGATTTTTGGTAATTTGGTAAATTGGTGCTTGCGGAGGGCTTTGAATGAAGGCCTTTGTCCGGCCTCAACCAGGATCACAAGTGTTATTGATGCTAATAATATACTTGAGCAAACAGAGCTCTACGGCAGGTTAATCGGGTGATATGAGCCCCTGCTCACGGTGTTTACTGAAGGATCATGGGAGTCTAGCAGGGGTTCATCATAATAACCCTGGATCAGAGAAAAATCCCAGGCATTTGCTCTGCTAGCCTATGAGAGAGTTTGCTGTCAGTCATGTGATTCCATGATGAAGTGTCTTACAGAGTCTTATGATCAGCAATGATGGAGTGCCAAACCTTCATTGTGTCAGAATATCTCCATATCATATTTATCTGTGAGCGTGATGCTTTTGAGATGATGCTCTCACGGTATAATGTGCTACATGAGATTAGGTTGAATCACTGCACTCATGATCGGCCAACCACACAAAAGAGCACATCTTTTTAGCCCCACGTCTAATTGTTTCACTTGTCCATCACCTTTTTGTCTTCTCAGTTTTCTTCTTCTCTTGTTCTTTTCAGACTTTGAATTTACAGAGGAAAGTTATGGAACTATGTGTTCTTCTAAGACGTGAATAACAGACACATAAATCCCCGCGGACAGTATACTGTGTTGACAATGGCTGCCAAACCTTTCTGATGTCACCTGGGTAATGTTGCACGCTAATGGACGGTTTTTGAAAGCCCTGTGTGAACACAATGTGAGAAATTAAAACCTTTTTTTGCACCATGAAATGCATAGGTTATTTCATGCATGAATTCTAAGTTCGGTTCATTGTAGATGATTTCATGAACACAGATGTGGTTCTCGCTCTGATCTGCTCAGCGGACTGAAGTCATTATCCAAACGTATGCTCGCCATCGCTTCACGCGTCCTGTCATTGAGGGAGCGACTGATAAGATGCGCTGGGTCGGTCAGATGGAAGAATCCGGGACAAAAGAGTGTCAACATTTCTATTTCAAAACATCTTTTGTGCGACAACCATTCACTCCTGTTTGTATTCAAAATGTTTCAGGGTTTAATGTTCAGTCAGTCTATGAATGTCTAATAATAGTCCAACAAATGTAATGCTGCTTTACTTTGTTGAATATATCACTATATCTTAAAGTGTCCTATGGCCTATTCTTAAAGAAATGGTGCCATCTGTGCATGAAGGTTTTATTATTATTAACATTGTAACTGCCATTGGTAGATCACCACAGGAGGATGCATCCCACAAATATTAAGATTAGTGGTCTACAAATGTGGGAAATTCTTAAACTGTGACTCCCAGTCCTTACTATGTGATTATCCTAACTGAGACTTTCAGAGAGAGTGCACTGGGTCATTCAGTCCAGGACAAATTAAGTGTGTCACATTGAATTTTTATGTGTGTTTGAAGCTAGAACAAGAGCAGGAGCTCAAATAATGATTGCTGACTGAACATGTGTCGTGTGCGTCTTACAGTTTTCTCTCATTACCATCACACAAACACACACAATCATAAACTCATACATTTTCCACAACAGTGACATCTGCATCCTCTATAATGCTGAATATTAACTGTCAATCCAGGCCAATTTATTCTGATAGAAGCCATTATGTTGGCAGATCAGAACTTGTGAAAATTGTAATTTTATTGAACAAAACACACACACACACACACACACACACACACACACACACACACACACACACACACACACACACACACACACACACACACACACACACACACACACACACACACACACACACACACACACACACACACACACACACACACACACACCACCTCAACACTGCAGCATCACACTTTAGCGTTATCGCAGCAATAGTTATACGTTATAAATACTGTTACATGTTATTTCAACCTTGTTCCTGTAATTGTATTAATTCTTACACTTACTTGAACAGATAATGAATCGTGGTAACACTTTATTTTAGTGTCCTTGTTGAACGTTACATGGTACTATAGTAATTACTATACATTGTGCATAATTACATGCAAATAACCCTAATCAACACCCTAATCTTAATCCTAACCCTATAGTAAGTACATGTGGTTAATCATTAATACTCAGTACTTAAATATATAATTACACTGTAACACGGACACCTTAAAATAAAGTGTAGCTAGTATCGCTTATTTGTCTTGTAATAAATCACACATAGTAATTGGAACACTTGATTAAAAATGTTTTAGGGTTGAAGGTCAGTGTAAACAGCCACAACTAGCAAATATGCACCACAATAGAGTGTTTACAGTCAGTTTATTGGTAACACTTTACAATAAGGTTTCATTAACTGCATTACATACTAATAATAAAAAAAATAATAATAAAAAAAATAAAAAAAACACATCTAAATCATTTATTAAAGTCAATTTCTTTTTGACATCTGAAATATTGAGTTTTATGTGGCCAATATAATAAAATACTTGTAAAAACCTGATACAAGATAAACTTATCTTAACCACATAAACTTAACCCTATAAACAGTGTTGAACAGAATATTTTTTTTACATATCCCATCGCCAGTTTTTGAGGCCTCATTTTCAAATGGTAACTAGTTACAGTTTTTTTCGTTTGCTAAACGACAGTGGGCACAACTGGAGTCACATGTGCAAAACTCCAACTACAGTCTGCACAGCAGCAGTTCATGTGGACCAAACTCTAGTTCGTGTTTCATTGCTTGAACACAGTTTTCAAAACTCTACACACTTATCCCATGACTTTAACCACAACCTGCACAACACTGTGGATTTACAGCACTTTGTTCAAATGCTAACACACTGCTGTCAAAACTGTGAACCACACATTCAAAACAGAATAGATTTCAGCCTTGTGCCTTTCAAACACTGCTGACTGCAATTTCAGCTGAAAGGCTAAGCAGGGGTCTTGTTTTAGACTTGTTAGTGAACACACACGCATATAGGTGTGTGTATATATATATATAGGTAGAGCTCAGAAATACTAATTTTGGAAATGGAACAAGGAAGACGGTTTCGTGGAGGGAGAAGGGTGGCAGGGAGAGGGCGGATGCGTGCCGGATGTGAGGACACGAGTCCAGAGGACTGCCAGGGATGGATAAGGCACTCCAGAAGGTTCTCATGGCAAGAGAGAACATTAGATGTGATGTTGATGAAAACCTGTGGCCTGATGCTAGAGAGAGGCAGGATTAGCCCCTCAATTATTTGTTCGAATTACAGTATGTACTTTTAGTTTCTACCTTTTTTTCTCATTACTGTAATTCCATAAATTACTACAGACTATTGAAGCAAACTGATCATTTTCATTTACCTTAAAGAATTATGTTCTAAAAATTTAAATAAATCATGTGAAAGAATGTCACTCTTTTCTTTGAAGAAAATATTACTTTGTATGAAGTCACTGAAATTGTTCAAACTGTAAAGATGAAAAGTTAGTATTTTCTGTATTGGTGTTTGATGCTAGTGTTTTTACTCTCAGTGTGTTCTGAGTGACAGTGTGTGTTATCTCAGTGAGGGTTGTGTATAGTGTTTGGCTGCACTGAGCCTGTTTTGAGCCATGTGTTAAGAGTTGTGTTGCTCTGAATGAGTTTTGCAGGTGATGTGAACTGTTTAGCTCAGGTGACTGTTGGTAGTGCAGACTGTAGTTAGAGTTTTGCACATGTAGCTCCAGTTGTGCTCACTGTCGTTTAGCAATCAAAAAAAACTGTAATAAATAAAATGAGAGTTCACTGTACTAAAAAGTGAAATAAAATAATGATTTTAGATCAATCACTGCTCAATTAGATTAAGATGCAGTTGAAACTTATGAGTTGTATTTGTCTTTATTGGTTTCTTTTTTTTTTCTTTTGGAAAAATTACAAGAATAAGGATGATTAATATTTGAAAGATGTCACATCTTACCACAGCAGAGCCTTCTTAATACAGACTCTGGCTTGGACCCCCTTTTGCCTTCAGAACTGCCTTAATTCTTCATGGCATAGATTCAACAAGCTGCTGGAAACATTCCCCAGAAATGTTGTTCCATATTAATATGATAGCATTGCTGCAGATTTGTCGGCTGCACATCCATGATGTGAATCTCCTGTTCCACCACATGAAAAAAAATGCTCTATTGTATTGAGAATTGGTGACTGTGGAGGCCATTTGAGTACAGTGAACTCATGGTCTTGTTCAAAAAACTAGTTTGAGATGATTTGAGCTTTGTGGCATGGCACGTTATCCTGCTAGAAGTAGCCATCAGACGATGGGTACAATGTGGTCATAAAGGGATGGACATCGTCAGAAACAAACCTCAGGGGACCAAAGTGTGTCAAGAAAATATCCTCCACATCATTACACCACCACCACCAGCCTGAACCGTTGATAAAGAGCAGGATGGATACAGGCTTTCATGTTGTTTACACCAAATTCTGAATGTTGCAGCAGAAATCGAGACTCATCAGACCAGGTAAACATTTTACAATCTTCTATTGTGCAATTTTGGTGAGCCCGTGCGAATTGTAGCTTCAGTTTCCTGTTCTTAGCTGACAGGAGTTCAGCAGTGGTCTGCTCTTGGGCATATGCTTCAAGGTTTGACGTGCTGTGCATTTAGAGATGCTCTCCTGCAGACCTCGGTTGTAACGAGTGGTTATTTGAGTTACTGTTGCCTTTCAATCAGCTTGAACCAGTTTGGCCATTCTCCTCTGACCTCTGGCATCAACAAGGCATTTTCGCCCACAGAACTGCCCATTCTGACCAATCTTTGTAAACCCTAGAGATGACTGTTCCCAGTAGACAAGCAGTTTCTGAATTACTGTCTAAAATACCATCAGGCACCAACAACCAATATCACATTCAAAGTTATTTAAATCACCCTTCTTCCCCATTCTGATGCTCAGTTTGAACTTTCGTAGATCGTCTTGATCATGTCTACATGCCTAAATGCATTGAGTTCCTGCCAAGTGATTGGCTGATTAGATATTTGTGTTACCAAAGGTGTACCTAATAAAGTGTCTGGTGAGCATAATAAATCTCTTTTTATAAATATTCAAACCACATTTACAGATTTATATTTTTGGAGTGACATTCCTACTTTTTGAAGAGAAGTGATGAGTATTTTGCGTCAGACACTGATACTGTGAGACAAATCCACGGTGTGTGTGTGTGTGTGTGTGGTTGAGAGTGAGAGAGACAGAGAAAGAGATTAGAGGTAATACATATTGTTGGATGTCTCACCTCGCCATCATTGAGGGATATTTGGGGATTACGATTACAGAGTGTCACAACCTGACTGGATCTTCTGCCCTGGGCTTCTGTACACAAAGAAACATCTACCACATTCCTCTCTGCTCCTACCAGCCCACAGTAATGCTGTCAGCACAACACCACTTCAAAACTAGCTGTGCTGGTGGAAAAAGAATATGAGTTTGAGTTTCGGATTTTAACATCTCTGGAGAATGTGAGCATGCCTGGGAAATATGCAGGAAAAATTGTATCATTTTGACAGAAACAATCACAACAATAACTTAGTTATTTACATTTTACCTTTCATTTTCACTCTTTCGCCATTTTGTCCTGCAATGTGTCTACAGTCACCAGGAGCTGAAGGAGACTCATACTCAGTTGAACTATGAACTTCAGACTTCAGACAGACTGCTTTGATTTAATAAGAAAACTCTTGAAACACAAGCACATTGTGGCCTGATGTTTATGTGAAGTACAGCAGTCCCTGCTTCTGTGTGTGTGCTGAGGGACTGGGCCTTTGTAGGGGCCCGAGTGGATACTGTAAGAGTGTGTGTTCAGCTCTCTGTGTGTGTTTGTTGAGGGGAGGGTGATGAATATTAAGGGTCTATTGTAATGAAAATCCTGCTGGCCTTTGGAGAGAGAGGCTTTAAAGCTGTAGCCGTAGGGACTTCCATCTGCCATACCATCAGCCCTCAAACACACACACACACACACACACACACACACACACACACACACACACACACACACACACACACACACACACACACACACACACACACACACACACGCGCACACGCACGCACGCACACACACACACACACACACACACACACACACACACACACACACACACACACACACACACACGCACACACGCACACACCCACGCACGCACACACACACACACACACACACACACACACACACACACACACACACACACACACACACACACACACACACGCACACACACACACACACACACCGTCAGCTCTCTTCCCTTCAAACACACACAAATACTCCAAAAACACCCCAGCTCCTACTGTGTCTTTTGAACACATGTAAACTCCTGTACACAAATCTTACTGTCAACACACACATTTAGAAACAGCGGGGAAGATTGTGTTGAGGTGAAAGGATCCTTTTTTGTTTTTAGACCTATTCGGCCATTCTAGTTTTCCAGGGAGACGTTATAGAAATGTGTGCTTCACAGACACACTTTGAGATTTTGGTCCTGTCCGAATCTGCCAAGTCTGTGTTTTTATCACACAACCACTGTAAAAAATTCCAGAGCAAATTACCAACAGTTTTTCGGCAAACTCAACTGTACTCAGAGAAATCTAATCCCATCCGAATGCCTTTTGACCTACTGAAGTTACCATTTGAGTATCAATCTTTGGCATGATTTAATTTAATTTAAAATAAATAAAATAATTAAAATAATAAATGTAATAAATAGAAATCATTAAAAACTATTCCCATTCGAATAGGGCTTTTGTTTTGTATTTGTATATTTGATGGTGAGAGTTTGATTATATGCATCATTCAATATGCATCAGTATTCCGTTCTATAACTGTGGTATGTTCTTTTGTTTGTGTGTTTTTATGCTTTACAAATTCCAGGTTTTGAGCTTCTCCGACCTTCATCTGTATCTCTCCACTAAAGAGAAAAAAGAAGAGACTTATGGTGGCACAAACACAAAGTCCTTCATCCCACAACCTCTATCATCATCGTCATAATAATCACAGCGGTCTAACAGTCACATCTGCAATTTAACACTTACAGTACAACCTTATCTAACACAGTGTGATTTTGATCACACCAACAGTGCACATTTTGGATCCGACACAAATATTTCTGGTCTTGGAGTCTGTACTAACGAGCTAATGAGTTGAATGAGGTGTGCTTGATTAGGAAGAGTTTTGAAAAAATGTAATGTTGGTGTACCTCCAGGAACATGGTTGGGAAACACTGCTCTAATACACTGTTATTCACCTCTAAACCCATTACAGTCTATACCAGTGGTACTTTTAAGTGCACCCACCACATATATGTCCACTTTTATCCTCGCTCAAGGTTTATCAGGTGTATTTTTGTGTAAATGAAGTGATTGAGAGGTGCAACTCATCCATCACGCACGTCTTTCCATTAGATGACCGCGGCTCACTACATTACCTGTTCTGATGTGGTCAGGATGGTCCTGCACGGCTGATGCTGATGCTGTAGAATCACTCATCCCTGCAGAATCCTCGTTCGCTCTAGAGAGATCTCCGCTGTTCTCCCCTTAATGCTCCTTCACCAGACGTCTTTCGAGCTGGACCTGTGGCCCGTGTTCAGTGCATGCTGGGACCGGGGAGATGGAGTGTGTCCGTTGTGTAATGTGGCATTATGGGAAGTGTGTCTGTAATGTGCCGTTAGAAGGACCCTCAGCAGAGTACAACTATAACGCAATCTCGCAGACACACTGGGGTGCTGATGGTTGCGCCTTCTACTGTGACGCATCTTCCCTGTGCTCATGGTATGTGTTCATAAGAAGAGTTTCAAAGTGAGATGAAACTTTAGTCCATTTTGTTCTGGACTGCTAAGAGAAAGGTGTCAGAACACTGACACTTATGTGTAGAGTATATATTTTAATGAATTACTGTAAAATATATTTAATTTTTTGTATTCATTGGGCATGTAACTGTGCGTTACAGTAATCATACCGCTTAACTGAGGTAAAAAACATTTATTCAGCTTATCGTGGCCTATTGTCCCCACCTTAACTTTTGTTCACTGTAAAAAATTGTGCTGTAAAATAACGGTAATCTACTGGCAGCTGTGGTTGCCAACAATGTACTGTAAATTTACAGTATCACCTCACTGAGTACTGAGGTTTGTGACCACCACAGTAATGAGGTGTTTCTTTTCAGGTAAAGTTCTCATATTTTAGATACTGTAAATACTGATTACGATTTTCGGCAGTGTATCTCTTTCTGTCCTTCACTCCCCTCTCGTTTCCATCTTCTGTCTGTCCTCAGATCAGAAGTGTTGAGCTTTGACACAGGCCTGCAGGAGTACTGACCCACACAGTCATTAGAGAAGGAATCGCCCTTCTCGCTCTGTTTCTGATCCTGCATCACCGGATAGGATCAAATAAGAGGCAGTTGTGTTTACTTCCTCATCCATCTAATTTCTGTAGCGATGGCCGTGGCCTCCTCATCTCCTTACCACTGCTTAAGCTGCATGGATTCAGAGTCCAGCCTGCGGGCAAACACTCTCAGCACAGCTACACCTAAACGGATTAACCCTCCATACACACACACACACATGCACGCACACACACACACACATACACACATACACATCAGCACAGGTGGAGGCTTCATTACCCAGACTGTGTTAGATGCAACTTCAGACTTAATGCATCATCAAAAAAGTGCAGAAAAATAACATTCCAGCAATACATGAAGGGATGTGTTTATGGGTATTAGCTCAAAGCTTACCACAGCACTAGCTCAAATAGGATTCCTATATTGGGATACAAACCGACGGATCTCATTTAAAGAGGTATTGCCCTCTGGTATCGGTTCAGTATGTAACATTTAGGCCAGTGGTTGATGCATTATGCAACAAAGAAAACTCCTTGGGCATTTAAAGTAAGGTGTTTAGGAAACGAGGTGCTCGTGTGAAATATGTGGTGAAAGATCAAATGCCCACGTTTATAAAATGAAGAAAATCTTTTTTTTTTTTTTTATATATATACTACCTAGTACTACTAAGCACAACAACCATTCATGACCTGAACAAATATTAATCAAAACATAGCTAAAGTATCAGATAACATGTTTGATATGAAAAAGTTCAAGTCATTTTTGAAAAAGTAGTAATTTAAATAAATAATACATACATCTAAAGGAAAAATCATGAAATTAACCACAATTAACTTTTTTTCTCTTAAAAAATAAATAAAATTATATCAACAACTAAAAAGCTATTATTTGGATGAATGAATAATATTGTCATAACACCATTAAGGTTTATCTACTGAACAAAGAAGTAATACCAAGATTAAGCACATTAGAAAATACTAGCTGGGACGCTAATAACAAATAAACAAATAAAGTGTTGCATGGGGAAATGCTAAATTGTTTGTGGCATAACCTGAAAAAAAACTACAACGTTTGTTGTATTAAGGAAATGTTTGTACAGTGTAGTTGCGCTGGCTGTGTACTACTTATGTCTAATAACCAACAATAAAAAAAGAACAACTTAGCAGAGTTATTAGCAGAAGGTTCACAACAGATGATCATTAGCTCATTCACCCCCTGTAGCTTGCATCGAAGGTCGCTTCCAGAAAATAACTACCCTGACATGGCTTGATTCGGTCCCCCAGAACCTCCCAGACCCCCTTTAGTGTGATTTTGGCAAGTCCAAACTTTGAACTGAATGCTGGTACTAAAGAGGAGCATGTTTAGGCTAGACCTGACCTGCTTTAACTAGATTGATCACCAATTACGCAAATTAACCTTAAAGTGCCGTCTGCCACAGGAAGTGTTTAACCAATCTATTTACGACCCCAACATACGCCAACATAATTAACTGTCACACATCAGCTGGGTTTAATGGCAATATTGGATTTCTGACATATTAAAAAGCTCATCATCCTGCCAATAATGCAAATAACTATTTAAAAGCTTCCTGCAGCTAGTCTGGACAGCATCGCCCATGAACATAATTTAGCTGTGCCTGTGTTAACTGTTGTTAAGTACGTACATTCTGGAATTTGATTCACCATGAGTGGCAAACAGCCATGAGGGGCTCAACAATAAGGACCAATATGTGACAGGGATTCAGGCCACTTGATTGAGTGTGAGTGTTTTTTGCTAGTTCCATGTTGTTTAAATAGCAAATACATTTGCGCCCATTTATGCGCCCATGGGCGTGCTGGTCTGAAAACGAGGTGTGTTCAGGCGCATTGTTGGCACGTTGCTATTTTGAGGCAACTGAAATAGACTGCGCCATTGACCAACTGAAACCTGGTCTAAAGACAATGGCGCAATATTTTTTTTTTGTTATTTAAAGAGCGTGTTAGTAATGTGCGCCTATAGGCGTGCGCACAACGAGCGTAAACTTTGTCCCGTATGGTCTGCTCACGCACTTTAACCTCACGCACGAGCAGATCCGTTTCCTTGCTAAAGAAGCGTTCAGTTTTTCCCTTTGCAAATTCTGCCATATAAATAGCGATCCCGCCTTGGCTCGAGCGCAACTGGCTTTTAAAGAGAATGGGAGATGAGACTTTGATTGGTTTATTGCACGTTAGGCCCAAAACACACCCATTACTCTTTAAGAGAATAGACAACCCTTTTAGACCATGCGCTTGTTAAAATAGGGCCCTAAGTGTTTTGAAATGAATAAAGACAAGCTCCCATTACAGGACTGTAAGACTACCTGAATTGCTGTGGTGCTCACAATATACAATAAGGTTTCTTGTCATTTGTCGTTGTCTTGTCATAGCAGCGCGCACACTACACAACACAACACTTATGAGGTGACACAAACTACAAGACATTTGGTCAAGAGGCAGTCCCGACCAACAGCGGAAAAAAACAACATGTTCTTACATAAATTCACACGAGAAATTCACGCAAGTGATTACGAGATTTTTAATTTTTTAATGCACTGTAATTGGCAAGATTATTTCCCTCTTGGTGTTGCATTACACACACTACAAGATTACGTGAAGTTAATATCAAACAGGTTTAAAAATATCACAGCGTCTGAGACTGCTTGAGACAGGCTCAGATCATTTCCCTGACTTGCTCATACTTAACGACCATCGCGAGCGCAACGAGCTCCAATATTGCCATCCGGGTTATTTTTTTGCAGACCTTGGAAGTAATGTTACAGCAAAATCCAGCCAAAAGTCATGTAGTGTGAGCTTGCCTTAAGTTAACAATAATGGCAACTCTTTTTGCACAGTGTGTTGCTGGCAACATGCTCACCCGTTTAGCCAAAAATACAGGTTATATATTTTGGCGACTTTCGATTTAAGGTCAGAGGGCTTGTTAGTTGATTCCTGAAAACAAGGCTCAACAAGGAAAAAATATAACTTTTTGTAACATCTGTCAATCGTGGGTCAACCAATAAGATTTACTAGCTGTAAAGGTTTCTCACCAGCCATGGAAGTATATTACATTATTGTAGTTTAAAAACATTTATATTTATAACGTTGTCTCCAGATCTCTGTGAATAAAAGAGCGAGGACACAACAAGGTTTGTTTGTCCGCATATTTTCAATTTGGATGCTTAACATGAGTAAAAAACCTTTCAGGTTTGTGCAATAGTATCTAGCTGCAGCCCCGCAGCACCCACACACAACCCAGGACACACATCTCAGGACACAAGTCTCAGGCCGGAAGAGAAGGGGCGGAGTTATTAAAGCATAACAACATGGTGGAGAGAGCATGGTGAGTAGTTTGTATTGTTTATGTCATTATGTGGTTAACAATTTATTTGTATATTAAGTTAATTGTTTATCTTCTAAATACTGATTATATGCATGCATTTCACTTTTATTACTCGCACGCTTGATCGTTTTCAGCGTTTTTCAGGCAGTTCAATTACTTTTTAGATTGGGTGTTGTAAATGGGCTTTGTGATGAAGCAACGTTATATATATATATATATATATATATATATATATATATATATATATATATATATATTTTTTTTTTTTTTACTTTATTATTTTTA
Source organism: Leuciscus leuciscus (assembly GCF_965113295.1). Classification (NCBI taxonomy): domain Eukaryota; kingdom Metazoa; phylum Chordata; class Actinopteri; order Cypriniformes; family Leuciscidae; genus Leuciscus; species Leuciscus leuciscus. Next base: position 11,307,598 of record NC_138735.1, on the reverse strand, counting down.
TTTTAATATGTATATAAATGCTGTGGCTGGATGATAGACAGATAGTTTCTATTCCCCTCCTTAACGGCCATAGAGTGAAACACTGTGATTTATTAGGTTATAAGAGAAGACATGACTGTGTGTATGGTGAGGGTGTACTGTGAGCGTAATAGAGGAAATGTTCAGACTTTCTTTCGTTAGTGTCACCCACACTCCCCTCTCCCCCCCTCAACCCACTCTTATTTTCACTGTAAAGAAATGTTCCTTGTAGAGTCTACTTAACACGTAAAGTGATATAAGGTAGAAACTGTGTGGTTTACAGGTTTAATTATTGTATTAGCTTTCCTTACACCCAGTGCTCTCGACTAAACGGCTCCGGTAATTGTGGACGGAGGGCAGGTGGGCTAGACAGCGTCTGCACAGGTATGGGAGAAATGTCTTCCCAACCTCACACCTGTTTAGCCTGAAGGCCCTAAACCACAGAGACCAATCAAAAAAGACAAGGATGATGGGAAAACGGGGAAAAACGAGATTGGCCTCTCTTCCAAAGGTGACCACAAAACATCAGTGCTGGTAAGTGATTGATCGCTGGAAAAAGAAATAAAAGAAAGGTATTTGGTTGCTTTGATAGCTACGGTTTACTCGTTCATCCTCAAACACGTTTATTTGAGGAAAAGACTAAATGCAATTATGAATTTTTACAAAAGCTGATAACCACTTCATAAACATTTGAAAAACACATGCAGATCAACATGATATGTGTTTTTATATGGAGGACTAGTGTTGTCACGATACTAGAATTTCTAACTTCGATACGATACCTTGAAAAATATCGATATTCGATACCATTTTCGATACCACGGAGAAAAAAACTGCCACAATATTAAGTTTTTTTTTTATTATTTAAAGGTAAATATAACAAGTCTATTACATGACAATGAAGGATATTTTACATGAACAAAAATGTCCTGAAGTAGTGCACTTGTTCAAAAGCATTAATGCTGGTTAATACATTAACGTTATTTGATGAACAGATTTAAACACAAACGTGTGTGCATTACACGCGAAAACAATACTATTAGTGCTTTTAACAATACAGATTGTGTCAAAGCACTTAACAGTATCAAATTGGAGGATATAGTGTCAGTAATGTATAATAATAAGATAAAACATTACATTTTCAGTTAAAGGCATTTCATTATTGAATTCAAAGATGTCATTCAATAGCTCAGTTTAGTTTAATTAGTATCTGTGTAATCAAATTGATGATAAGATATGAAGGCAAATTGCAGAATTAAATACAAATTTTTGAATAAAGTTAAATAAGCACAAGTTAATTTACATTTGACCACAGTTAAAATATTTAACGTTACTTGCCTAAGATTTCTCAGTCAGATTATATTAACTTTAAGAATTACGGTGAAAAAACGAGACAACACACACTCATATCAACAACAATATAGGCCATCTTGGTTAATGTTTCAGAAATGTTCAAATGAGAAGAGTTACCAACCTCTCGAAATTATTTATATAGATCCCGGTGTCGGTCTTTTAGGTGCTTTGCTATATTAGGCCCCGATCAAACTAACGCGTTTTTCAGGTTCGAAAACGCGAGGTCACACAGCACTGCCCCGATCACACCTGACGGCACTCAGCACTCATCACTCATCACACAGAACGAGCAGTGCGCTGCGTTTGTTATGTTGCTCGGCAACCACTGAAACAGCTGTCCTGTCAGTCAAGTAAACGTCAAATCAGCCTTTTATTAACTTTATTTACTTTCTGTTAACATTGTGGTAGTTACGGTTCGTGAAGTCGTTAAGCTCCTGGTAACCCGCGAGAGCACCACAAGTTTATCCTCCATCATCGCACTCTCCGGGCGTTCAAGCAACTAGCTTTTATCATTAAAACGGAAGGCCCGCGAAGCGCAGCAGCGCATAAACAGCGCGCAGAACGCTCGCTGGAAACCAATTGAAAATAGGCGCCTCACTGCAAAAAACGCGTCAAGTGTGATTGGCCCCATTCACTTCACTTTTGCTATTTAACCAGAGCGAATGAGACGAGTGCGCGTGTGGTGTTTGTCAACGCGCCTTTGGAGAGAAGTGAAAGTGACAGCTCGGCTAGTATCGATACTTCAGGAAATTAGTATTGGTACCGTTCAGATATTTCAGTATCGATATTTATCGAAATATCGATATTTTTGACAACACTATGGAGGACAATTGAAAATGTTCACCGTGCTAAGACATTGTCATGAATTAAAACAGCATTCAGAGTTTTTTTGTTTGTTTTTTAAGAATATGCCCTTTTCAAGAGGTTTATTAGCTCAATATGGGTGAATAAAAAAAAAATGTAGGTCATAATTCACCCTTAAACAAATAAATATTTATTTTTGCAAAATATAATAATAATGTTATTTCTTCCTGTTGTGAATTATTTATTTATGTATATTTTGTACTATGCTAATGCTTCCCAGCAAGCAATTTTGCATTTAAAAGATGTATAATAGCCATCCAAGCACAGCCCAGATGTCTAGACTAAAACAAGGCAAAATTTGGGCTGTCAGTAAAAAATTAATTGACGTCTAACCATAGCCCAAGAATAGACGCAAAGGCCATGCATAGAACATGTCAAAGAAATTAAACCAAACACCTTGTAATCACTGTTGACTTTGCTTACATGATGGAATATCATACATCTCGCAAGTTATTTTGGCAAAAACGACATGTAACCAAATATTCAAGTTTGTTTTGGCTAGAAGTGGGCTACTCATAGCCAGACTATATCAGGTCTATAGTTAACCTAGATGGTGAAATGACGGCTATTGCTTGCTGGGTTATGATATGCTCTTTAGCAGTGTAAAAGTGGGAATTTACCAATAATCAAAACATCTGATACAATTGAATATATATATATATATATATATATATATATATATATATATATATATATATATATATATATATATATATATATATATATATTCAATAATATATTCAATAATATAATTTCACTTAAATGTCAATGAGAATTACCTATTAATTGTCATTTAAATGAAATTACTGAACTTATATATACGAGCTTGATAAAAATGACCATTCTAGAAGAAATTTCCAGATGGCACTTAGAGGCTTTTGAATCTGAACTCTTCATATATATATATATATATATATATATATATATATACACAATTTACACAGTTTTGTGTAAGCAAGCACAGGAAATGGATGGCTATTCACAGGCCGCACCTTTCCTACTGGTGACACCACGTGAGGTAGTCGATCTATTGTAGTTCTCGCTATATTTTTACAGTATGTAATTCACTGGGAAATTCCAGTTTGGAAACGGATCCTGTGAGTGTCAGTCGGGCCTTAGGAGTCATAGTTCTCTGGTATGTTTAAAGAATGTCACCATCGTACATGGCTTTTGTCACCGAGTGTAACTGTACTCTGGTATAAACGTGAGGTAAACAGTAAAGTAGCGTAATGAATCCTGCTATTGCTCTGTTTGGAATGCTGTGCTGCGGTAAACCCCTGACATCAATATCTGCCTTTTAAATCTGCCAGCTAACTCTCAGCGGTGGTGTTCAGAGGTGTCACGTATCCCACCTGTTCCCTGCATCCTCCCAGCATCTATTGTCACTCGTTTAAGGTGTTATCTAACCCGCTATTCACTCCTGTAACACATACACTGCTCACTTCTTTCCATTTGCCAGGATCACTCGTGTTTCAGGAGACAAGAGGATAAATTTGGGGAGAGAGAAGGGAGATTTTGTTGGAACTAGCGTGATATGGAGGTGTTTCATATCTAGCGTGAGAAAACACTTTGCCTTCGCTCTTAGTCACCAGTCCTGTATATCAGTGGTTCCCAAACCTGTCCTGAAGGACCCCCAGCAATTTTGGATGTCTCTCTCATCTAACACACCTGATTCAACTTATCAGCTCATTAGTAGATACTGCAAGACCTGAAGTACTGTAGGTGTGTCAGATAAGGGCAACATACAAAATGTGCAGTGCTGGGGGTCCTTCAGGACAGGTTTGGGAACCACTGCTGTATATGTAGGCGCTCATGTGTGAAAGAGTTAAATACAAACTGTTGACTCATCAGCTTTTTTAATTTTTTTTTTTAGCTTTATATATATATATATATATATATATATATATATATATATATATATATATATATATATATATATATATATATATTAACAATTAGCTCAATTGCTATGTTTTGAATCAAAAGTCTAGTTGCTTGTTTTTGGTTTAGAGTGTATGCTAGTTACAAACACCTAGTGAAATTAATAAAAGCATTATTTTATCATGCTTCATGAATACTTATTAAAACAAAGTATTTGTTTCCTTTTAATATATTTTTTTAGCTCTTTATGCAAAACAATTCACGAAATTGTGTAAAAGGAATAGGGCCAATAAAAATGATTGTTCAAAGTTGTAAATAAAACAAATATTATTGGATGTTTTACACAACAAATCTTTCTACAGTACTTTCTACTTTAATTTACTGCGTTACTTTCCCTTAGGCTATTTGTCAAATTTACAGGCAAATTTACTAGGCACAAGCTGGAATGATGAACCACAAATGATTTCTTCTAGAAAGCAAAATATTTAATGGACAGCTAATTTTTGAGAGTTTTGATCAAGTTTGTAAAAAAATGTGTGACCACTTGTCCCAGTCTCCACTACTGTTTCACAGTCTAGAATGGTGTGGTTCTCTTTTGTTACCTGTGTTTATTTTTCTTATAAAGCCATCATTCAGACTTAACAAAGTGGTCGGTGTGCAGTCACCACTAACGTCCTCGCAATACTTTATCACCCATGTTTCCTCTTTTCCTTGCAAACTTCCTTCTTTTTCTCAGAGCCTGAGAACAAATGTAACGATTAGGGAATCCTTCCCAGCTAATCACACTGTGCCGTGGCCACTTCCGCCATGTTGATTACCACGGAAACCATTAGAGAGAAGAAAGTGGCGGGATGTTTGATGGTGTCCGGCGGCTCAGGGGAGGTCAGAGAGGGGTGTGTGTGATAGGCCATTTAGTCTTCCTGCTCCCATTACTCGAGCATTTCCTCTATCTCACAAACACACACACACACACACACACACACACACACACACACACCTCAGTCTGGACACTAATCATTACCATACCACAAACTATTACTATAGCAATACAGCGCTTGTACTGCGCTCGGATCTGTGCACAGTGATCTTCATGAACTAGGTCAGGGATTCAAAAGTTTTCTCGTCTGCTGAAACTGTATGATCTAAACTATTCACCTGAAATCTCAGGTAACGGTTTAACTTGTCAAGTAATATAATAAATGTATACATATTTTTACATGTTTCATTGAATGTTTTATTTTCAATTAAATTTTTTATAAAAAGAAATCAATAAATATTTTGTCATTTGTGGTGTTTGCTAAGGAATCCTCAAGTCAGTGGTATTTCCATAAAAGTAAAGGGATAATTCACACAAAAATTCATAAATTACTCCCCATCATGTTATTCCAAACCCATAAGACTTTCATTCATCTTCAAAAATGTTTTTGATTAAACCTGAGATATTTCTGTTCCTCAAATAAAAGTCCACTCCACCAAAACTTTGATGTTTCAAAAAGTTCATAAAGATATCATAAAAGTAATCCATAGGAATGTTGCGGCTTAATTTCAAATCTATAGATACACAATATCTGATGAACACATTTAATGTTGGGTGATATTGTTTAATGCACATAGAGCACATTACATATGTTGAGCTGACACTCATCTGTACTTGTGTGACATGTGAGAACAAACCTGGTTGGTTCTTGCACGTCAAGCAATCATGTTTGATCTTTTATTTACCATATTTGATTTGCTCTATATTTGTGCGTTGTAAGCAACCACACAGATTACATTAACAGCAGCATATAAATGCCCTTGCAACTACTCTTGTATAAGCGGCAGGTTTTTCATGGTCAAGATCCGCTCTTGTTCTTCAGAAAACATTAACATATTTTATTATATGCAGTTCCATCATGGACCTCTAGGAGCTGGTGAACACATTATTCGGTAGCAATGCATCTCTTTTCACTCAATTATTGTAGTCTGATGTCTCCATTTTCCCACCAATATGCCCATAGTGTTTATCAAAGCCCATGGTTAGATATAGTCCCAGATGGCCACACTAGCGTTTTCTCTTTTTTGAGGGATGATAGGGTGTGATCTCAGTATAACATGGATGACATATGCCTCCTCAATCTTTTTAGGCAACTAGCAGGGAACCGTAGCCAAGACCATGAACAAATGTGCTCCAAGACCCCCAACTCATGTCAGTCAGTTGATGATAACAGTTCTGTTATGACAACTCTCTGAGTATTTGGCATGCAATGGATATTATGGTAATTTTGATATGTTTGGTCTTGGCGGAATAGATCTGGAACGCTGCTGTTGCTGCTGATGCTGCTGATGCACAGAAATCACGGGACTTGCTACTGCAATACATTCACAACACGCTGCTGTGAGCAAGTAAGACATCCTGCTTCTGTAACGATATAGCATATGTGATTTTCCAGTAGCAGATCTATACAGGTGGAGCTGGGGAGGGTGGAGGGTTTCTGAAAGCACGCTGCACTGCTACAGCAAACGCTGGCCACGTTTTTGAAGGCTGAGCAGTGAGGTTAGAGGCTACTGATACAAAAAGGAACCAATCAGCTGTGCCCTACAGAGAATGATGTGATTGCAAGCAGATTGAGTTAAGGACCTATCAGCCTGCGCCATCTAGAGTTCCATGACAGAACTTTGTATTTGCAATAAGTACAATCACAACATCCCACAACATGCCGTGTAATTTGAGGAATAATTCATGTTTGTAACACAAATGGTGCTGGATGAGTTAAGTGCTAAGTTGAATACTTTTGAACACATTTTGAACCAAACCCGAACCTTGGGAACTATATCACAATCGCTGTGATGCAAAGGTCACAGGTTAATTGTTAATATTACAGATCACAGGTTAATATTACATACCTTGACTATTTGTTTTTGTCTATCAAATAAATAAATGCATATGTATTAAAGTTTTTATCAGTGTGATATAAAGGATATGCAATAAATGACATAGCTGAGATAACCTCAGATTTATAGACACTGGAACCAGGGAAATTCCTCAAACAGGAGTCATTACCCAGAAACCTGAGCAGCTCCTCATTGTAATGTGAGAGATGATTATAGCTCTCGAAAGCTCTTTAGCGGATCAAGCTACAGCTCCCTTTTGTAGGACAACATTCTTTCAAAAATATGTAAAAATACCAACAGCAAAGCAAGGACAAATTACTGTTACACTCCAATGTTGGAGAACCTGATCTGGATTAAGTGAAAACAGCTTCTCTGGTTTCAGAAACTGAATCCAGCTTTTGTTCTCTTGCGCTGTGGTTTAACGTTTGTTTATGCTGAAACAGTCTACTGTTCAACTGAGAGCTGCAATGCACAACCACAGAGAGGAAGTGGAGCTCATCTACAGGTGTAGGGAAAATGACAGAAAACAACCCTTGGACTTAAAGTCATTTAACTCTAGTCAGTTTCCTGTTTTCATTGATGCTAAACTGCTTCAAAATGTTTTTGGTTTAAAGTTGCAGAGGAAAGTTACTGCTCAGACGTTGTGCATTCATAGGGTGGTTCATAGTAAGGGTATTTCATGGAGTTATCAGTGACGTATCAACTTTGTCTCGGATGTTATTTCCTATTTCTTAGACAGCAATAAAAATAGATGTAAATGCATTTTTTTTATTTAAAAAAAAAAAAAAAATATGAGAAATTGTTGAGATCTAAAGGAGACACTTGGACTATTATGGAGTCTTTTTATTCCCTTGGTAGACCGGGGATCAGTATTCTCTATTTAATCTCTTGGAGAACAATTAATAATAAAAAGGTCTCATTTAGCTTCTTATTTAGCTTCTCTTATATTTATCCCTTTTCTGTTCTTTTTTCTCATGTTTTAAATCTAAAAGTGGGTCTTTCTTTTGTTTTCGTTTAAGCCCTACATTTGTGTTTAATTTGTGGCTGTCTCTTATTGAGGAAGTGCCTCAAGATTCAAACAGGATCAAAACAGCATTTCAGGGAGAAAAAACAAATAAAGCACACTATGGTCTCAGGGCAATATCACCTTCTGGACACTGACAAGTTTGCCTTGAATGACCACACTCTTTAGTTTTATGTGAATTGCAAATAAATTGTAATTTGCAATCGTCATGGGATTCATAACTTTTGCAAGGGTCACAGCTGAGGTCAAATAAAGGAAACCCAGCCAACACAATGTTCTAATCCACGACTCTAAATGAACCAGACAGGATGAAGAAACGACAGAGAAACAGACAGTGAATGTAAGAGAGAGAGAGTCTGTCATGTAGACTAATTGCGCTTAAGATAAGTAATTGTACAATAGTTTGATGGTGGTCTTTAATCACAGCCATTTTCTTCTTAAGTGTAATGTGCACCATGTGAGAGCTGGACGCTCATCGCTCAGCCGAATCAGGATATTTATGTTTGTCAGACTCATGTCCGGGGATTACACATTATACTGGATTGGCAACAATATTTCCTTATGGTAATACTACATCCAACTCATGAGAGAAAGGAGAGAGATGGCGTTGACCTCTAGGGGTGTTGCGACGGTCCAGCTCATTTAGCATGAAGGATGAGCACACTGATTCTAGATGTACTTCACTTCGTCTCATCCTCTATATTTAGACTGATACTGTATGGAAACAAGGGAAGGGAAATAAACTCATATAGGTCTCTCCCAGGTGGGTCTGTTTCTAATTGCTGAGGTGATGCAATGCAACTGCAAAACTCATTTCTTTTTCTCATTAAGGTCTTATTTATTTATTTATTTTTAGTGTTTCTCTTTCATTCTTATCTATCTATCTATCTATCTATCTATCTATCTATCTATCTATCTATCTATCTATCTATCTATCTATCTATCTATCTATCTATCTATCTATCTATCTATCTATCTATCTATCTATCTATCTATCTATCTATCTATCTTCTGAAGATAACAGACCTGTTAAAAACACTGTTTTTATAGAGCTGATAGACTAGGTTTGGTCTTTTGTTGTTTGTTTGTTTCTTATAAATCGTATCAAGTTTTCTTATTGTACTGCACAAAAAAGAAAAGAAAATATATTGATGGAAAGAAATTGTTTTAATTTACTTTCTTTTTTTTTTTTTTTCAGGGGGGAATACATACACATGTTGAGTTTTCATGTTTTATGGGGACATTCCATATAAATAATGGTTTTTATACTGTACAAACTGTATAGTTTCTCCCCTAACCCTATCCCTACCTCTAAACCTACCCATAACACAAAACTTTGTGAAAAAAAACAACAACAAAAAACCAACAACAATTCTAAAAATCCCTTAGTGTTATTTATACGCTGTTTTCCTACAAGGACAAGAATTTGGTATTACCATCTCTGTCCCCATAATGTAGAGTTTACCTGTACCACACACACACACAGAAACAAAATCAATAAAACAATGGCTTTAAAAAATTGTGACTAGTGCATTTACATTTGAGGCATGTGTACTGGGATGACCCTAGTCATGACCCCATGTTTTAATTTTCTTATCTGATCTTATCATAATATTATTCCAAACCAAATTCTGGCATAATGTGTCCCGAACTCCACGCAGAAGGAACAAGATGGAATATTATAATTGATATCAATGCACAATCTGACTTGCGATGAAGGTATTAAACCACACCGAGGTCATTCGTTGGTCAGAGGAGAAGTAAGGCCAAAACAGTCAAATTCAGCAAAACAAAATTCTGAATCCAAATTAGAGCAAAAATGCTTATTGTATGGGTTATTCTGATCGATTCAGGGCTCAGGTCTCTTTCAAATGTCCAAAATCAGTCTGAGAATATTGTGCAACTTTTGTATAACATTTTTTCCCCTCCCTGGAGCTGTGTATATAGTGGCAATAGATCTGTTGATATTTGATCTGTGTTTATGTCCTGTGGGAGTCGAGGAGGTGGCAGGGACTTACCCCGTCTATTCTGTACACCGCAGGGTCATCTCTCTCTTTCTCTCGCTATCGCTTTCCATTTGCATTTCCCATTCTACAGGCATGTCACATAAACAAAAACTGGCTTGCAGCTACGAAACAACGGCCACACGTCAGACATCAACCATGCGTATTTTCCTCCAAGAGACAAAAAGAGGAGCTTGTCCAGTAACGGTATCAAGGAGTAAAATAAGAAATCAAGCAGAACGCTGAGGTTTGCGTGGCCTAAAGGGGTTTCTGTGTAGATGAGGACACACATGCCTGATTTATGACAGCATGCAGTCATCATATCAGCTCACGTCACCTTAACCTGTGTCTGCTGTCTCTGGGTCCTGCAAGTCACAAAACAATTTTTTTTTACTTTCATTAAAGAGGATAATGTTAGTGTTGAATTAAGAGTAAGATTTTCCTTTGCATTGTCCACATGAGCACCAAAGCTAATTGGACAAATAATGAGCCTATTCTAAGCCATGGCTCTGGCCCGTTTGGTTTTGTTAAAGGTTTTCGACTTGTCTCTTGAATAAAAATGAATGAGCAGGCCTACACAGAATGTGCACTCACAGAACTTAACAGGAACTCTGTAGATTCACACTGAACTGAAATGCTTATCATGCACAATTGTATACACATTGCCCACCTCATGCTTGTTTGTTTATTTTATATGTGTGCTAGTTTTATAATGCTTTCAGCTATCATTAACAATGTACTACTAACAAATGTTATTATGGTCCACAGAATTTGGCAGATTTTCTGTCAAAATAACCATAGAAAATGCAAAAACATGAAGGTAATAGAGTGCAGTAGTGACGCTCCTTTTTTGAGGTATTTCGTAAAAAAAAAACTGTTTTTGAAAGTTCTAGGCCTTGAATCAAACCATCGAGTTCTAAACTTTTTTTTTTTTTTTTTTTTTTTGCAAGAAAAAAAAAAAAAAAGACATTCAAATCTTATAAGTTAGAAGTTTAGACAATACATTTTACATTTGCTACTGATGTTTTTTAAGTAGATTGATAGGAAGGAACTGATTGATTACATCCTTTGCAAAGCTTGATGGGAGTAGGGGCGTCTAAACATCTTTTGGAGTTTTATTTTTTTAACTTAATGTGTCTTATACAGAGGCATATTCATGCATTTTATAATATCCTAACCTTAGAGCTCATGGAAGCTTTCTTTATGTTATTTAAAAATAAATAAAACTAAACAATTTATCTTAAAAAAAAAAGATTTGCACTCTATTGTTAATTATCCATACATCCAGTGAGATTCAGAATATAATCATTCAGAATATCAAATAACCAACAGAAGCAGGAAGAAGCCAATCAGAGTTCAAAGGTTAGGTAAAGTCTTTCTGGATTAGTTTCATGTCAGGCCTCTACCTGTCTTTAGTATCCAATCATTCTGTCCTATCATACACGTTACTACGTGCCCGTGATGGACTTGTCGCATTCCATGGAAATCAAGTGGCAGGAATTGCTTCTGCGCCATTCTCAAATCATCTCACACGCGTATCCTGCGCCCCGCTTAGCACAGAACACCCACAATCCAGTGCTTTACGGTGAGGGTGGGGGGGCGTTCTCTAAAGAACATTATACCTCCTTACAGCCACATCATCGGGTTACAATGCTCATATGTTCCTCTAATAATTTGAGCACGCTTTCCAATGTATTCAGACGGCTTAGGTGTGTGCAACGAAGCGATTGGGGACTTGCATTCAGGTCTCTACATGAATCTAAATTGATTAACGTAAGTTTTTTTTTTTTTTTTTGTCGTTTTGTTTTGTTTGTTTTTTGGGGCATGGCAATTCTGCCCGAGATTTGCCACCATAAAGGGGCTTGAGCTTAGGCCCATGCTTCTTTCCAAACCTTCCAAGAACGTTGATAAGCAGATCCCCGAATGAAATCTCCTCGTCCCCGGCTGCGTCTGCCTCTAATCGTTTTATTTACAGTTACAATAAAAGACGAGTCTGTAATGGCTGGGTGACATAATAAGCGGTGCAGGAACAATCGGAAAACAGTCCTAAGCGCATTCCAATTTTCGCATTAGGCTAATCGTGGAGAGGAAGGAAATAAAGACATCAGTTGGATGAAACGAGCGTAATTGGAGAATAATGTAGTTAGTTTGCTCTAATCTTCTGCATAATATTAAAATGTTCTCAGTGCTCCCCAGCTGCAAGCAATCAGTCGCTCTGGAGGGGGAAGACAAGAAAAGAACGCGCAAGAGAGAGACACAGAGAGAGAGAGAGAGAGAGAGAGAGAGAGAGAGAGAGAGAGAGAGAGAGAGAGAGAGAGAGAGAGAGAGAGAGAGAGAAGCTGCATGTAGGTGTCTGTTAGCAAAATTCCTTTAGCATTTTGAGAAATCGGAGCACTTGTCTGTACGTACAGTAGTTGACAGAATAGCTAACTAAAAGAAGAAGCAGCTCTACTAACTTCACTACATTTTTCTCTAGAGTGACAGTAGCTCAGCTGTGTTCATAACAATGTTGCTTTTCCACTAACAGCTTATTTCTTTCAACAAGTAGCAGTGTGATGTGACAGAACACTATATCACTGTTTTTTTTTTTTTTTTTTTATGTCACACAATATTGCGCACAGCTTTCAACTGAATGAGCTGAGGCAAAAATCAAACACTCTAGAAAGTCTTTTTATTCGTAAATAGTATTGAGGAGATTCACTTAGTGAGTCAATTTGTGTGGACGATTCACTGAATTGATTCCAAGAAATGATTCACTCATTCTTTTGAATTAATTCTCAGTTGTGTTCCTAGAACTGAGACTTTATATGGGATTTATATTTATAGCTCATCTATAAAATGTTTTAACTGTTGTAATTAGTGTTAATACATTAGGTATTTTGTGCCTGGGGTATTTTACCCCTGTTGTAGTACATTTTCTTGTTAGTAGGCTAAAAGGCTAGTTGTTTTTAAAGGCTAGTTTCACTATATCTACTTTATATACAATATCACAATACTCACAATATCAGTGAGAACCTTAGCTCTGCAAGCCACCGTTTCAAAGAGGCGTCTCCAACACTAGCAGTTGATCATTATTAAACCAATAAAGGCAAATAAATGGTTTTACTTAGAAAAAAAAAAAACTTTAAAAAATCAATTGTGTTAGCATTAGCTCATAACATTTAGCTTACACACTTTAATACACACTTACATTCAAGCAGGTCTCTTGCATTCCTGTTTGCAGTTCATGTTTCTTGGATAAGGCCTTATTTCATCAACTGACATTACTGATTAGCCATAAACTAGCGAACTCTTCCTTCTTTGGCATGTTGGCTTTATCATCACTTGCAGTACTTTTGACAAGCGTCCAGCACAAAGAATGAAAGAAAACTGAATGAATGTTGTAATATTCCCTCTTTTTTCTCTCATATTATTTTTCAAAGTTATGGCAAACTGCACAATCTTGAGAGCATGCGTCGACCAGTAGCAGAATTAAAGGCAGGTTATTTGTTCTCCCTGTGGCTTCTCTCATCTGTGATTTCAAGCCTTCTTTCGCTCTGAGGGTGTTTTTTACTCCCGTTATTGTGCAGGAAATTGTCATTAGTCAGTGGAACAAATAACGTGAAAACCGCCATGGTTGCCTTTGCTCCGCATCAAAACACAACAATGAATTAATCAAATTAAAATTCCTTGTTATGCGATTTTGCTTTAATTTCCAAAACCAAGCCCCTATTTAGTATTTGAGAAAACCAAAATGGGGAAGTCACAGTTAAAGGCCTCAGTAACAGTGTTATATTAGGAAAGAATTATCAATCCTTTAAGCTAATTTGGATAACTTGGAAACCATAAAAGTAAGCTTGTGAAATGCAGTATTTGCTAAGCTTCTGCTGTCTTCACAGGTCTTTAACTGCAGCAGCTACTTAATGGACTTTGTTTTTGCTTATTGATTGACTGCCATTGCGACATTAAATCCAATTCAAGTTATTATGACCCTGCAAAAGCTATTACAAATGGCTAAAGAGCTGTAAAGTGTGGTAGAGATGCATGGAAGTGTGTCTTAAAGGCAATTTTTTTACTTTTACAATCTGAGATTCCTATACTATCAAAATTATCAAGAGCCTGGCTGTAAGAATGATATATCAGGGATATATGCAAATATGAAATATCATAATGATAAATATTTTAAGACTGCGTAAAGGTGATTCACACTTACAGCGATTTCATCATTGAAGTCGACTTAACTGTTGGTCGCTAGTAAGCGTTTCTATGCAGTAACCAAGTGAAAATGAGCGAGCTCCACTGTCTAACTCTGATTGGTAACTGCAGAGTGATGTCATTGCTTATTTGCATAAAGGTCTCTATCACTCATGTTGTCTCAAATCCTCAACACTCATTACGCATGAATACATTCTAATAGCTTTTTTGCTGAAAATTGCTGTCAGTGTGAGCTCCCTTTTATATAATGCAGTTTGTAACTAGTTAAAATGCTCCAGTCAGAAACTGTCCTGAAAACAGTCAATATTCAAGAAATAGTTTACACAGAATTTTTTTTTTTTTTTTACAAGCCTTCTGTAGAAGACGATAAGCTTTATTTATAGCAGGATGCCCAAGCTGCTCTATGTCAGTGAATGGCTGTCAACATGTTTACTGAATTACAAATATATTTCAGTCTGTTCCTTACATACATCTTTTGCTGTGATTCCCAACCCTGTTCCTGGTCCTGGAGCTGGAGTACCCCTAACATTGAACATTTTTGATGTCTCTCTTTTCTGATACACCCATTTGAGGTCTTGTAGTCTTAACTAATGAGATGATGAGTTGAATCAGGTGTGTTTGATTAGGAAGACATCTAAACTGTGTGGTGCTGGGATTGCTCCAGGAACATGGTTGGGAACCATTGATATGGAGGCCTGTTTTGACGCTTTTATGATGGTTATTTTTTGTCCTGATATTTTGGATCTTGACAGACCCTGGTCCCCAACCACTTTTATTATAAGTAAGCAATTAATACATACTGCTAAACTTCTCCGTTGTGTTCCATGAGGGTACAAAAATAACAACACAATCTTCATTTTTGAGTGAATTATTTCTGTAGTTGTTTTCTAAACCCTGCCCTACAGGCCAAAGTCAAAAGTTTCCATGTTCTCGTCTAGTCCCACTCTGTTTTTAGAGTTCCTCTCTCTGTACGTAGTCTAGCGACGGATGTGGCTGCCATATGCCCTCCCAAAGCCAAGCGCGGGCCCGAAGCGCTGGTGTATTGCAGTCATTAGCCCCTCACGCCGTCAAGCTCCAAACTCATTTAGCCTCATGCTGGACCTTCATTATGATAGACTTGTATCAGATGGCATCTCTAGCTGGGCACAGGCTCAGGGCGAGAGGGGGAGAGTAGGGCCGCAGCCATGGCCCGCTCCTGCCCCAGCGGGTGGGTGGAGGGGGTGGTGAGAGAGAAGCAGATGTAGTGGTGGGGGTTTTTGCTAGACCACCACAGAGGAAGAAAACATTGGAGACCTCAGAGACTCCTTGCACTTGCTTTGTTGCATTTGTTGTCTTTTTGGCTTTCTGAGCTTTTTTGCATAAAACATATCTGCTACTGACACTTTGCAACATGGCACACGCAGTGACGGGCCAGGGCAACCCTGCACATCTCAACAAGAAAACTAAGGAAATATACGCATTCACATGCGTATATGGTGGTTCTCAACTTAGCTCGCAGACAGCAGGGGAAAAAAACAACAACAAAAAATCTTTTAACATGGGTAATACACTAATACTAATACTAATACTAATACTGCCATCACACATCATTAGATATTTCCTACTTCCCACTTCTGAAGTCATATTTATGAGTTGTCTTGCCTATTTCTTGGGAAAATTGTATTAAACCCAAAATGTATTGAAGATGTGTAATCAGTATCCAATGGATTTTGAATAAAACGCAGTATCCCATTAGTTGACAACAATATAAACTTTGCCTTCTAGATTAGGGGTGCCCAGTCCTGTTTCTGGAGATCTACCTATCTGCAGAGTTCAGATCCAACCCTGATCCAACACACCTGTCTGTAATTATCAAGTGTTCCTGAAGATCTTAATTATCTGGTTAAGTTGTGTTTGATCTGGACTGGAGCTGAACTTAGCAAGAATGTATCTTCAGGAACAGGATTGGGCACCCCTGTCTAGATAGTCAACAATGCTGACAATTCAGAAAATTCTGTCA
Source organism: Leuciscus leuciscus (assembly GCF_965113295.1). Taxonomy (NCBI): domain Eukaryota; kingdom Metazoa; phylum Chordata; class Actinopteri; order Cypriniformes; family Leuciscidae; genus Leuciscus; species Leuciscus leuciscus. The sequence continues at coordinate 11,291,388 of NC_138735.1, read as the reverse complement.
ATTAAATCAAACAATTTTCACTGTGTAAAATACATCAAATAAGCATAAAATGGGTATTTATATGGAAATATACTGTAACAGAAATAGAGTGTAACGTCAAGAGAAAGCAATACGGATTTTGTGGGATTTTTTTTTTTTAAATGCCACTACAGCAATAGTTCTCTCCTTCACAATGTTTACTGTATATGGCCCACATAACTTGGAAACTTATGCATTACAATTTTCGGTTTCACTTTATTTTGATGGTCCCTTTAACACATTCTGTTGACTATAAGTAACATGTCTACTAACTCTAATTAGAGTGTTAGTTAAGTATTAATATACTGGTAGGGTTAGGGTTAGATTAAGTTGACATGTAGTTGAAAAATTACTTATAGCCAGTAGAGTGTCTGTTGGAGGACCATCACAATAAAGTGTTTGCAGATATTAAGCAGACAGTCTACTTATACTCCAATGAAAGTTAGTTTACATATAGTTGCAAAGTTACTTATAGTCAACAGCAGGTTCAAAAGGGACCATCAAAATAAAGTGTTACCCAATTTTCTCTGAGATTCCCAGTCATAAATACAACTTGAGAGGCCGTTCATGTCCAGTTCCCGACTGGGAAACTTATATTTTACAATAATTGCAATAGCACATTAATGCAGCATAATATAAAATTTGGCTCTATATTTGTTCCAAGTGTTAGGCAGGTAAATCTGCTGGTCATGGCAATGTCCTATTTTAATTATTTGAAATATAGTATATTTCAGTGTTCAATTCGAATCACCATTTTTTTTTTTTTTTTTTTGCAAATCTGATACCGTGTTGGGTCCCCACTTGATCCACATCAAAATCAAAACCAGCTGAGAAGCACTGCTCTCAGTCCTCCATTTATCTCTCAATACTAGCACATTAATACACAGGAAATGCAAACGATTGAAACATTACAAAACAAATGGCTGCAACAAATTTGCCCCTGTTTGCTAACAGTCATTTTACTCAGTCTGTAATAAAAAGTCAATGAACCAAGGGGAGTCCATATATTCCCATAACAAAGGCAGGGGGAGCTGTCATTTCCCCATTCTCTGTCTTTTATGAAAACATCCTCTCTCGCTCAAGACGGCGGGGGGGCGGAAGGCCTCGCTCAACAGATCGAGCCGATAAAATGCACACGCTCCTAAAGACAATGAGCGCTGAGCCACAGACTGTGACAAACGGCTGAACCTGCGCTCCGACGGTCTATCCGATAAGGAAAAACAACACGGGGAAAAAGGGAAGCCACATGTTAGAGCAAATGAAAAGTGCATCGCATTTTCCTTCCCCGCACGCCTGATCCTACATGCCGTTATCTCTTAGCACGCTGATATATTGCAATGCTTTTAAGACACCCAGCAAATGAGAGCGGGTCTCCGCAGCCCCGGGAGAGATGCCTCGCTCTCGCCGATCGGCTGTCGCTATTGGATTTCTGACTTTTAACTGGGTTAACCTACTTTACTGTGAATACAAATTCAATTGCCACCACAGCTGTTTTATTTGGCGTGCGTGTTTTTTCTCTCTCTCGCTCTCTCTCGACAGGCTGTGTAACCACATAGAAAACAATTTCCCTCTGCGGAGCACTGGCAAACCATAAAATTAAAATGAAGTGCCATTACACGTTCACAAAGCAAAGGGGGTCCTTCCTTTTCTACCCTCCCGCTCCCTCTCAGTATTGACACAAAGCTTATCCCTTTCCCGTTGCCATTTATACGCTGCTTGTTTGCCACTGAGGCTAGCATGTTAGCATGCTAGCCTCACCTTTAGCTCTCTCTCCCCATGTGTGTGTGTGTTTAGTAACGGTTCTTCTCACTGAGACACTAAATAAAGCCATATGAGGCAGCCAGGAAACCTTTCAGGACTTCATTAGGGCAGTGGGAGAGAAGAAGTTAAGCGCTCCAGCAAGCTGGTACTGTTTAGCTGCATAACGTCAACAAGAGCACTCACGCAGCTGCCTGCTCGTACCCCAAACAACCCCCTCCGCCCTCGTCAGCCCTTTATCCACCCTGCTACGCTCCGCTCGGGTGGTGCAGGCCACGCAGGAACCCCTTGTTTGCCTGAGCGCCACTACCCAGCCGAGGGCAGCCCAGACTGACATACCTAAAGAGCTCTTCTGAAGCTAACGGGGTTATAATTGCACTTTGCACAAATTGCGTGTACTCCACGAAGAGAATGACTGAGAGGACCAGTGCAACCAAGCACACTAACTTCCCGGAGAGCGCTGATGTCGACCGCAGCACGGGCCACTTTGTTAAAGATATCTGACAGAGCCCGAACCCTGCGCACACTACAGCTAACACGTCACGATTGGTTTACATCTCCGTATCATTTGATTTTCGCTCTTTTGTTTCTCGTCTCGGTCTCTGTGCGTCTCTATTGTCCTGAGGGCAGGTGAGGGTTTGTGTACTGGCTTTCTCTCGCTCTCTCTACGGCCTTCAGGTAAGTGTCATCTGTACAGAACTGATCCGTTTACATCACATATTAGCGGAGCTGCACTGCTCATCCTTGCGTTGTGTTGCGCTGGTGCATGTGTATGCGCGGCTGGACCTTGCGCTGAATAATGATCAATAAAATAGACTGTTTTCATGTATGTGTGCAATATCGATTGCTCTCTTTCATAAGCTGAACATCACTTACATCCCTGTGTTAGTTGAAAACCATGAGTATGTCTGTAGCATGTAGAGGCTGTGATGCTGAGGAACATGTGTGTGTGTGTTTGAGGTATTGTTGAATATTGCTCAGGCTTTGTTTGAGTGAGTGTCTGGTGTGCCGTGGGGTAGACGACTGTACTAAAGCGCCACCTAGTGACACACATCTTCCATTCTAGAGTAAAACTACACAACGGAGCACTACCCAACCCCCCCAAACTCTCTCCAGCCATCTCTAGCTGTCTGTCTTTTCTTTCTCTTGCGGAGAGTGGCCACATTTAACCATTGCGGCAGTCCTATCATTTCTTAACGCTAAAGCAGATCCCAGACAAACATGGAAAAGAAAAGAAAAGAAAAGAATAGAAAAAAAAGCTATTTTACAGGTCTAAATCATCCTTTTGCAGTTTGCCATTTGTAAATAGTTTCACATAATGAAAGTTAGTGGGTTTAGAGCTGTGGTGTTAAAAAAAAAACAATATATATATATAATTGACATTGTCACAAATTATATCTGAAATAAACATTTAATAATAATAATAATAATAATAATTTAAATGAAGCAATTGTTGACATACAGTTGGAGTAAAGAGTGATAACATTTATGTGGTTGCTAAGTTAAGTAGCTAAGATATTTTGGTCATGAAATAATTTCGAGAGAAATGCTTGAGATTATACAGTATGTTCTAATTTTTGGGAGCAGACTTTTGGATCTTGGCACCCACAAATCTGAGCACAGTTTAAGATATTGTTGAGGAGACATTAAACACCTTTAAGAAATCTAAAACCGTAAGCAGTCAAATGTTTGGAAATAGATCCCATTCTGCATCATCTATCTCTCCACCTACTGGGAAACAATTAAACTGGAGTAAAAGTTTCCCGATGAGCTTCAATGTGCCCTTGAATATGAGGCTTGTCAACATGGATCTATCGATGCGGTTCGCTCGCAGTTACAGTCACCCGCATCAAAGCTCAGCTCACAAACGGCCGACAGTGATGAGCGCCTGTCACTGCCCATAAAGGTGATGCACACATGCGCACACACACACACCCTACGGTCCTTGGCTAGTCTATTTATTTTTATCGCAACAATGAAAATTTGCATTTCACACACACCCACACACACACACCCACACACACACACACACACACACACACACACACACACACACACACACACACATGTTACTGCAAGGACAAGAAGATGGATTAGATTGACAGTGTCACCTTCCTAATCTAGATGAACTCTCATAGACAGACAGGCAGATGTGACACACGAGGGATTGGGATAACGTGCGATCTTATTCATTGTGATGTCAGAAAGTCGCTCCTTGCTCCTTACCTGAGCTTAATGATATAATTTAAATAAATAAATATATATATATATATATATATATATATATATATATATATATATATATATATATATATATATAAATATGCTTACTTTAAGACAGTTATTATGAGTACATTTCCCAATTAAACGTTTAAGTTGCTTTCAGGCATATTTTCCCCAAAATGTAATTTAATCACTCTCATGTCATTCCAAACTCATATGACTTTCCTTCTGAAATTCATTCTTAAATTTCAGTCTGCCGCTTACATGAAGCAGTGTGGTTTATTAGACTAGACTTGAAATAATGTTCACAATTATATGGACTACATATTTGGATGCCTGAATTGTGATTTAAGATACTTTTTGAAGATTGTCAATGTGAATCACTATTCAATTTCACTGTAGGGAAAAAAAGCAGCGTGAACTTTCTTCAAAATACCTCCTTTTCTGTTCTATGGATGAAAGAATGTCATACAGGTTTAGAATGGCATGAGTAAATTAAATTTCTTTAATATCTTAGTTGTCTCTCCTAAATAGAAATGGGATAACATGGCTAGGAAAAAAAGTTCAGAAATTTCTCATGCGAAGAAGACCCCTGTAATTTCAGGTTTCTCCTCTAGAATTTCTCAATGTCTTACAACTGTGCTTTGAAAAGTCTGAAGCTCTCTATACACATTATTTGGCAACAGCGAAGAAAGCTATTTTCTGTGAATGTGTGTGAACTTCCGATTCATTAGACACTTTATGTAAATAACTGGAGGAATAACACAATGCAGTAAATGGTAAAATCATTTGAGCTTCAGACCAGTGTGTTTATGATTACGATAATAAATGACAGTTTTTGTACAGTAATAAATATAGCCTATAAATAAAATAACTGGAAGCAGATTAGACCGGAAGCCTAGACACATTCAATTTACAAACAGTTATTTACGTTAAAAATAAGGTGAATATGAACGCCAATATTTCCCGTTCATTCGTGACCAAATTATCTAAGCTTTCATGTTCATTTTTTAGCTCTGTAGGCCTGAGACTAGTGGTCTCAGTCTCAGCATTTTATTTGTTCCTCTTCTCTGATGCCATATGCAGGCTAGCATTAAAAGGATGGGAAATGACTATGAAACATTAACTATAGGCGACATTCATCTAAACACAAAGCCACATTACAATGTGTGTCTGTGTGTCTTCCAGAAGAGCAGCTTTATGGAGCAGTATCTGATGATGCGTTCCTCATACGTTCAGATCAGAGCAGAGACAGATGTTAATCACACACTATATGAGCACACACACACACACACACACACACACACACACACACACACACACACACACACACACACACACACACACACACACACACACACACACACACAGGTATTCCTATCATTACGAGGACATTCAATAGACATAATGATTTTAATACCGTGCAAACTATACATTACCCCTAACCCTACCCCTAAACCATACACGTCACAGAAAACTTTCTACATATATATATATATATATATATATATATATATATATAAACACACACACAATTTCATATGATTTATGAGCCGTCTTCCTCATGAGAACAAACAATTAAATAAAATCCCCAGTCAGTAGTCATTATCCGTGCCAATAAAATTGATAACATATAATGTAACTTACAATTAAACGATTAAATTCAACCCCTCGTTTGCTAAAATGAGGAATGTATTTCGCAATCCATATAAACATGGCTGTTGATGCATCTGTGTCTTAGAATATTTTCTCCACAACTTGTCCCCCTTCTCTCTCTCTCTCTCTTCAGACTCTTTTATTTGATTTGCGTAAAACACATCCTGCTGAAATTACATCCACATGCGACTGCAGGCTCTGACGCCCTGGCACAAAGCTCAACACCACACCACACCACCAACAACAACAAATAAAACTCACTAACTACTACAACAGTCAGTTTAAATTCTTGATCTCCTTCACCCACAGATCTGCTTTATGTTTTATTCATGATTATAAGATCACTATAGCCTCTGATAAAAATCATTCTCAATGATCTGGCAACGAAGGCTAATGATAGTAATGCTAGGTGAGGTAACAAGCAGGATCATATGTTGAAAGCATTTTTCCTCCTTTACTTCCCTCTGATGGCATATTTAGCCTACGGTAACAAGTGGCTACGTTTTCACTTCTTCTGAAAAGCAGGGATTAACAAGTTAAAAGGTTATGGCGTTAGTCAACATTTGCCTTTCAGCTCACCTCAATCACTCAAGACTGTAATTATCTAACATTGTGTCTGACCTCTGGCACCCTGCTCATCTCCTTTCATCCAGCTTTGAGAAAATAAACCAGAATAACATCTTTCCCCCATTCTTTCTCTCTCCAATTCTGTGTGAAATATGCCTTAGTTAATTTCATTATACGGTAAATGTTGTCATAAAATATTTAACTGGTCACTATATCCTGCGCCCTGAGCAGTCTTTGTTTATTTGACTTGAATGATGAATCGTAAAATTTTAAACTCAACGAGACGCCCAGCACTGCCGTGTCGTAGAGCAGGGCTCTTACAGTATGTTTCAAAAACACTCGCGATAAAAGTATCTTGGAGGCAATTCTTGATAAAACACTCTAACTGCCACAACAAAAATTACTAATTTTTTTTGCTAATTAAACTTCCAGTCAATTTTAGAATGCTAGTAAAGTAAGATACTAACACATAAATGAGATTTCAGCTATGCATATTCTGCACATTCTCTCAGCCAATTTCATGAGGTGTATCATGAAATGCTTTCTAAGAGTTCCCATATATGCTTGTTAATTACTTTTCCTTATTCTGATCAAACTCACTCATTTTAAATAAATAAATAAGCACTATTTTCACTTGTCAATTTTTTGTTGTAGTCACAAAGCATTATAGTCACAAAATGTTAATCCATAACCTTTCAATGCTTATATGCTCGCAGGTCACAAATTCATCTCTGCTGTTATTTAAAAAAAAAAAAAAAAAAGTGTGGAATTGCGTGTACAATAGATGGAGTGTAGAGTCGTATCTAATGTATGCCATGAATTCTGACATATAACTTATTAAAAAAGAACGTATAAAACCTCTAGAGTTCTATTTTTAATCTATAAACCTTTTAAATGGATTTCATACATGTACTCGGTTTCATGTAACTTATTTATTAAATCAGCAACTTGAGTCTATGTGACAATTTAGAGTAGCAATAGTTTTGCAAACGATGTACTGATCTTGTTTCTTGAACAAGGCCTGTTATTTTTGAACAGATGAGCGTTTTGGCGATTACCAGAAAATACCAGATGGAACGTGGTAAAACATTGCAAATGGACGTGCTAATCATGTCATAATGTTTCTTCTGACACAATAAAAATATGTTATGCTGTAAATAACCAGACATATGTTGTGCCATGCATGTTGGATTAAAACGTTACCACAACCTTTTCCCGGCTTTTTTTTTTTCTTTTTTCTTTTTCGACATAGTTGCACTAGCTGGCCAGTGGCCTGAGGAAATCATAACAGCAAAAACCTCATGGACATGGAACGCTGGATGTATGCCTGTGGTTAGCCGTGGAAGTGTCCGCAGTGTCCGTCTCACGGCCCCTGACCAGCTGTCCTCGTTCCTTTGCTGGGTCGAGGGAAACGCTCCTTCAGACCAGCAGGCACAAGGAACGTTTCCTGCAGGATTGCAGGGCAGCTGCTATTGCTCCGGTCTGGAGCTCTTGACCCACTTACAATCATCTTTTTCTTTCATTTTAAACGCAGAGGAACACCGCTCCTTACCCTCGCCTTCTCTGGCTGCCCAAACACGCCTCTTGCCCGCTGAAGATTAATGTTTCGGGCCTGACCCTGCTGGGCAGCTGACTACAGGAGAATAGATGGGTCAGAGAAGCTAGGCTTGGTGACGGAGATGGGTTGCTTACCTCAGAGAGCCCCAGAGCTCGGCGGTATGGTTCTCTTGTCAGCTCCCAGTGAAGAGAGAACTCCCGTTCATAACTCAAGTTCTTTTAGCCCAGCTCCTGAACTCTCATGCCCACAGGGCCCTCAACGGACTCCTCAGGTCCAGAACTGTGTGAGAGAGGGGTCAGAGAATGGTTCAGTGTGTCAGGTGAAACGGTTGTGTTTCAACATGAATGAGTAGTTTGGGCTTATCAGCAAAAATGTCAGAGCCATTTGCTGCTGTTTGTGTCTTGGCCTCTGGGCAAATGTTTCTAAAATTTCGTATGGATTTAATGCACAACTACCTGTCTATGATCACCCATTTAGCAGGCCGGGGTGTAATTAAAATGTAACTAATGCCATTTAAAATCTGAGACTCTGCCAAAACAAGACATTTTTGCTTTAACTCGTTGTAAACCCGACATATTCCACACGTGTGGAATAATAATGCCATCAGACACCGTAGCTTTAAAAGACGTTGGAATCATATACACTGAAAACAATTTGGAAGGATTTACTTTGAAACAATTTTCACTCAGAAATTACTAGTAAATTTCACAAATAATTACAAAGAAATGGGAAGTAACACATTGACTTAAAAATTCATTTTAAAGTAGAAAGAATGAAATAGTATTTTCTTGTAAAATGTATTATTTAAAACATTACAAATTACAAAAAAAATACAGTGTAGTTCAATCTATCACAAAATTACTTTGCGAATGTAATAGGAAAAACATTTTGAAAAAGAAAAAAAAAAGGAAAAAAAGAAAAGCGTATTAACAAATATTAGGACCAAAATAAAGGGATAAATAAATAATAGGATAAATTAAGAATAAAATTATCCATACAACATAACAGATTGCTAATTGTTGATTTTTTTTTCTTTGTACTGTAGTTATTATTAAAAGTTGACTATGTAACTTTCAACACTCTAGTGGTTAAACAAACACTGCATGAGTCTTGTGGAATAACATTGTAGCCGGAGCTACTTCTTTCTGTTTGTGATAATGGCGAGTAACGCAGGCTATTCTGTAGCAGTTGTCGTCCCGCCCAGTCTAAAATAGTCTGAATATAAACACTTATTATAGGTGTACCGTATTGGATAAGACAAAAACACGGTTTGGAATATGGATTCATGATGTTTGCTTATAATATAAAGTTTACAATGTACTTTTAAACTCCTGTATATGAAAAATTGTTTTCTTTTAACTCTTTCCCCGCCATTGATGGAATTCTACATCATATATGACATAACGCTTTCACCACCATTGACAGGAATTTCCGTTCATCACTGTTATGCGGTATCCTGCGTCTCTTTTGAAAGAGGAGATCAAAACAGGTGAAAAAGAATCAGAAACAAGTGATAAATACATTGCTTATGCACAATATCATCAAACATAAAACAGCATATAAATAAAAACTGCCTAACGTTAACGAATGAAATGTCGACCCAGGAAGACGTATAGGACTGTGAAAGCTTTGGGGGTGTTGATGAAAGCGATCTGCTCCATCTATGTTTTGATCATCGTTATGAATCCAATCCGGATGTTGCCTTTGAAAAAAAAAATACAAATGTAGCCTTTTGTTCAAAATGTTTCTTTTTTATGAAACTTACCCTCATTCGAGTGTTGATCAAAAAGAATGAATGAAGCTAGGACAATTGTGTTGTTGTTGTTTAAGAGCAGCTTTCTTTTGATATATTGGATGTTCAGATATTCATACAAAATATATTTGTAGTGGCGTTAAAAAAAAAAAACTTGGGTGACTGAATTTTGTCAACAGTAAAATTTTATAGTAATAAAAAAGTGAAAATTAGAACAAGATGATTTACTTGTCTTGCTGTCATGCTGTAGAAATTATCCAAATGATTTTACTTTCCTGGGAGTCACAAGTAATAATAATGGGGATGGGCATTATGGTGTAACAGGGTTGATTTAAAAAAAAGGAACACAGTTTAATGTGTCTGCTAATGCACTTGGCTTTGTGTTTATATGTTTTTGAAGCATATAAACATGTTTTGTCCTAAATAGCCTGTTGCTATCTTAACCTGTGCTTTATAGAAGTAATACGGAAAACAAACTGCAGTAGAAGGGAATGCTGGAGGTGTCATTGCAGCGAGTGACAGGCAGGCCTGCAGGCACATGATAAAATGCTGCCGCTCCCAACATGTAAAAACCCGACAAATCAAGCACACACACAAACAAACAGATCCATTACAGAGGATTATTGTTTGTACAGGTTTGTGTTTGTGTGTTGAGGTGATTTAGAGTTAGGGCCCTATCATATACCTGGCGCAATGCGACGGCAGGCGCGACGCAAGTGTTTTTTGCTAGTTTCAGCCCGACGCAGTTATCATTTTCACGTCCTGCGCCAAGTTGTTTAAATAGCAAATGCATTTGTGCCCATTTGTACGCCCATGGGCGTGCTGGTCTGAAATCAAATATTAAAAATAAAAGGATTACAATGTAAAAGATTATTATTGTGTACATAAAGATATGGTGGAATCCGGCTTGTCCTGTGGATAGTCTGCGTGTGCGAGCAAATCCGTTTGCTCTCTGGTGAAGCGTTTAGTTTTTCCGCTTGTAAATTCCGCCATGTAAATAGCGAATCCGCCATGGCGCAAGGGCAACTGGCTTTTAAAGGGAATGGGAGATGAGACTCTGATTGGTTTATTGCACGTTACGCCCCAAAACACACCCATTACTCTTTCAGAGAATAGGGACAACCCTTTTAGACACGCCGACCATTTTTCCCATCGTTAAACTAGCAAAAGTGGATTCGGACACGCCCTAAGTGCACTTGCACTTTAGACGCGCTTTAGACCATGCGCTCAGATCGTTAAAATAAGGCCCTTAGACTTTAAAGTCAAAACCTGGAATTAGAGAAACCAAAACTCTGCATATATGGATTAGACGTACCTGACACAAGACCTGCATGACAGGCAGAACTAAACACACTGTCCAACAAGACTTTTTTTTTTTTTCCAAAGAGAAGCTGTGAATTGCAGTGGTTTTGTCATTTATGTACTGGAACGGGATCATTCACACACTCGTGAGGAGCACAGCAAAGTGTTCTGCAGCGAGTCGGAGGGGCCGACCCAAGCTGGGTCTCAGCCAGCGGAGCCATCAGGGGCCGACGCGCTGGCCTAAAGCGCAGACCCACCCTCTCTCAGTCTATATTTCCTTCTCTAACTCTCTCCCCGTCTCCCAGCGGCAGCTGCGCTTTTTTGGCTACAGCTGCAAGGTGTGAGTGTGTGTGTTCGTGGGTAGGAATATCTGCGTGTGTGTGATTGTTGGAATCCTCCTCGCCTCAGTTTGTCTGTGCTCTGTAAGAGTGCCCAGCAATTACTAAGCTGGCACTACGCTGTCTGTTTACACACACACACATATTCCTACTGGACTTTATTAAAACACCATCTGCTGTCAGCTTACACGCAGCGAAGAAGAGGGAGAAACAAGGCGGGCAACTATTTCTTAGCAATATCTGGTAAATCGGTGAAGATGAGCTGCAGTGGCAGCATCACATGCGGTCAGCAGGTTTATGTGCTCCCGCGGTCTCACGAGGTCTTGCGATTGCCTTAGTGTGAGGGGCAAGAAGAGTCATGGAGGGAAAAGGGCAAGAATAGATCTTTTGTCTGTCACTCCAAATTATGCAAACATGCATCCCTGCATACATACACACACAGAGTGGGTGTAGAGTCCCGCAGTGCTGCACAGGTGCTGCATGAGCTTTGGCCGGGCCCTCTAATGACAGACTGATGGTTATTTCATTAGCTCTCATGTTCTCAGGGAGATGTCATTTAGGATGAGCAAGCATACTGATTGGACAGTTTCTGTGGGCGAGCAGATGAGATTTGGACAGATGACATTTTATTGCTTTCATCGTTTATTCGTTATGCAGCACAGTTCACCTTTCGCCGGGAGTTTGAATGACAGGCGAATCTGCCATTTTGTCCAACAAACAAACCAGACAGGAGAGTTACTAGATTAACGTTGGTGGACTTGGACTTGAAAAATGGTGTGTATTAATTTAATGTGTCTTTCCGCAGTTGAAACAACATTCCTTTTGATGTTTATTCAGGTTTATTTTGTGCTATAGCTAGTAGGAAGAGATGATCGGTTCATGTGCCGCTTGAACTGAGGCGCTACTGCGATCTGTCAAAACACATTAAATAGTACCTGTTAAGTTATGGTTAGGTGTTAGGGTTAGGGTTAGTAGAATAAGTTGACTTGTAGCTGCCAAGTTATTTATAGTCAGTAGAATGTCTGTCGGGGAGCATTCAAATAAAGAGTTAGCAGATATTAAGCAGACAGTCTACTAATACTCTAATGACAGTAGGTTGACATGTACAGGTGCTGGTCATAAAATTTGAATATCATCAAAAAGTTGATTTATTTCAAGAATTCAACTTAACAGGTGAAACTAATATATTATATAGACTCATTACATGCAAAGTGAGATATTTCAAGCCTTTATTTGTTATAATTTTGATAATTATGGCTTACAGCTTATGAAACCCACGAAATCAAAATCCCAGAAAATTTGAATATTACATGAAATCACACAGTAATTACACAGTAATGCCATGGTCATTGAACCAGGTTTTGGTTCTTTTGGCAGTGTGGGCAGGTGCAAATCCTGCTGGAAAATGAAGGAAGCATTGCATGCAAGCATGAAGTGCTCTGAAAATGTCCTGGTAGACGGCTGCGTTGACTCTGGATTTAATAAAGCACAGTGGACCAAAGTCCTCTTTTCTGATGAGAGCAAATTTTGCATCTCATTTGGAAACCAAGGTCCCAGAGTCTGGAGGAAGAATGGTGAGGCACACAATCCAAGATGCTTGAAGTCCAGTGTGAAGTTTCCACAGTCTGTGTTGGTTTGGGGAGCCATTTTAACCAGGACATTTTCAGAGCACTTCATGCTTCCTTCAGCAGACAAGCTTTATAGAGATGCTGACTTCATTTTCCAGCAGGATTTGCACCTCCCCACACTGCCAAAAGAACCAAAACCTGGTTCAATGACCATGGTATTACTGTGTAATTACTGTCTGATTTCATGTAATATTCTAATTTTCTGGGATTTTGATTTCGTGGGTTTCATAAGCTGTAAGCCATAATCATCAAAATTATAACAAATAAAGGCTTGAAATATCTCACTTTGCATGTAATGAGTCTAAATAATATATTAGTTTCACCTGTTAAGTTGAATTCTTGAAATAAATCAACTTTTTGATGATATTCTAATTTTATGACCAGCACCTGTAGTTGCAAAGTTACTTATTGCTAGTAGAATGTCTAAAGTGGACTATCAAAATAAAGTGTTACCTCAGTTACCCTTTGCTCCGCGATGTATTTTTCACTGCATGAGAGAACATGATGTGAGAGCGCCATGGCTTGTCGGACTTAGTAACCGTAACTAAGGGGGGTGGGTCTTTGCAAAGGGTCAATTACAGCTTTATACATACAAAACATATTTGGACATTTACAAAAAAAAATTCCCTAATCAGGTGTAATGAAATGAAGCAAAAAAGCTATAATTCTGAGTAAATTTTAGTTTTTTTTTCCTAACCAGCCACAACCACTTTGAGTGGCAGGACATTTTTTGTTTATCACTTTCTTCTTCTGTTTGTCCCTGTTAGTTGCCCCATCCACTGTGAAATCTAAATTCCAAAATCCCACTCACCATCCACAGTGAAATCTAAATTCCAAAATCCCACTCCTCAAAACTGCATATGAAACATCAAATATGTTCTTATTGGCTATGAATATGTGGTGTTTTGCACGTGATGTGATGAAATAAACCTATTACTCTGCAAGGACACCTGTTGTGAACTTGAAGAAAACTATGGAAGCCCGTTTCCGCCACATAAGAAAAAAACATGCTTTGGTAAATTATAAATATGACATAAAAAATGACATAAAAATAAAAGTTTGACATACAGAGATATTGATATATTAAGTCAAAATTATAAATTATATAAAATTGTAATTGTGTTGTATGTCATAATTTCGACTTTTTGTCAACATAAAAAGTCAAAACTATGAAATAAAAGTCATACACTAATTATGACAAAAGATTTTAACTGTTAGAATTATTACATTGTATGTAAGTTATCATAATTGACTTGTCATAATTTCAAATTTTTATATTATAATTATTAAAAAAAAATTATGTTTTTTTTTTTAATGTGGCACAAATGTTCTTCCATAGAGAACTGACTTATAAAGTACTTCCAATAAAAATCCAGTGTCCAACACAAAGAATAATTTCTTTAAGATCATATCAAATGTTTTATACTGTGAAAAACAATAATAAAATCTAACAAAATCTATCTTGCAATAGTTCTGCATAAATGTGTGTGGATATCAAACACAGATTTGAACATCTCAGTGTGCATTTGAATGTTTTTTATGTGTATGTGTGTATGAGCATCTCCTTAATATTACCACAATAACACTGTGATTTGTGGAGATGATTTTTCCATGTTTTCTCAGTGATGTTTGTGCAGAACTTTATCTGCTGGAGCAGAAGAGGCTGCTGTGATTTTGTGAGAATGCGTTCACACCAATTACATTCAGACTCCTCTGTGTCCGGCTCTAATTGGACTCACATGTTTTGGAGAGGGTCAGCATGCTCTCTGAGATTGATGGGCCTGTTTTATACACCTGAATCAGCGATGATTGCTCAAGCTCAAATATTCAAAGGGGTTAAAGAAAAACAGCATATGCCGTTTGAGTTAGCACACTCACTGATGCAAGAAATCTACGTGGTCACTCCACAAGAACACATCACAATCAGACAGAGAAATTATGAGTTCAGTGGAAAGGAAAGACAGATGTGTGATGGTACACAGGGCAACTGAGGTGAGTGAGTCCAACATAAGGTCATTCTGACTAAAGATACAAAGCCGCAGTGATGGAAACATGACCGTCAGTCAGTTCAGGGCTGATCATGTCTCATTAGTACTCATATTATGTGGAAATTACAGCATTCAAGACTGAAAGAGATACACATTTAGAGGTGGGATCAATTAAGTCTTAAACTCATGCTTGATGTCCAATCCTGTTCCTGGTGTGCCATTGGCTTGCAGAGTTTACCTAAAACCCTAATTAAACATACCTGAACAAACTAATCAAGATCTTCAGGATTATTAGAAACCACCAGGGATCTGTATTGGGGCAAGCTGGAGGAAAACTGTGCAAGACATTGACCTTCTATGAGCAGGATTGGATGCCCCTGCAGGACACTCATGAACCACCCCCCAGAGTACAGACAAAACCACACCCTGTAAGATCCAGACTAATACCAGGACCAACACTAGATCAGTACCAGACTCTATGAAGTCTATACACAGACAACACCAGACCCAAACAACTGGGACCAATACTAGATTTCGTAAGACTCAGACCAATACCAGACCCCCATAATCCAGACCAATACAAGACCCCCTAAGTCCCAGGCCAAAACCATACCCTCTAAGATCCAGACCTAGACCAGCACTCAACTCCCTAAGATCCTGACAAATATCAGACCCTCTTAGACAAACAGACAAAAATCCCATAAGAACAGACCTCATAAGGCCCACACTAATACCAGGTGCCCTAAGATCCAGACCAATACCACACTCTCTAAAACCATCAAGCAATACCTGACTTCCAGTAGAACCCAGCCCATACAAGACCTCTAAGACCAAGAACAAGAACAAGTTTTACCCGTTTTCCACTAGAATTATTCATGTTCTGGAGCCAGGGCCTGTTCTCAGCTAGGCGATCTGGAGCCTGCCGCAAATCGGCCACGTGTTTCCACAGACATGAAGAATGAACGGTGACGTACTGCTTACGATAACACTGTTTACGATAACACGATAAGTGTTGTTGTCCATAACAAGTCTAAAAAACAGTGCAATGTGGCATGACATGTTCATGGACTTCTTAAGAATGGGGAAGATAATAATAATAACTAGAATGTACATTTCCTGAAGAAAATGTGAAGTGGTGCTTGCAGTGGCAAAACTCGTCACTGGGCAGATGCTAACACAACTAACATGTTGTGATACCATGATATACCACGTTTTAGCATTATTTACCACGATTTACCATGTTTCTAAGATGATTTACTACGATTTACCACATTCCAGCATGATTTACTATGATTAACATGTTGTTAAAATGATGGTAGCATGATTAGCATGTTGTTAACATGATTAGCATGTTGGTAGCATGATGCTAGCATGATTAGCATTTTGCTAGCATGTTTTTAGTTAGATGCTAACATGATTAGCATGTTGCTAGCATTATGCTAGCTTGATTAACATGTTGTTAGCATGATGCTAGCTTGAATATCATTGTGCTAGCTTAATTAGCATATTGGTAGCATGATGCTAGCATGATTAGCATTATGTTAGCATGATGCTAGCTTGATTAGCATGTTGGTAGCTTGATGTTAGCATGATTAGCATGTTGCTAGCATGTTTTTAGTTAGATGCTAACATGATTAGCATGTTGCTAGCATTATGCTAGCTTGATTAGCATGTTGTTAACATGATGCTAGCTTGAATAGCATTGTGATAGCTTAATTAGCATATTGGTAGCATGATGCTAGCATGATTAGAATTATGTTAGCATAATGCTAGCTTGATTAGCATGTTGGTAGCTTGATGTTAGCATGATTAGCATGTTGCTAGCATGTTTTTAGCTAGATGCTAACATGATTAGCATGTTGCTAGCATTATGCTAGCTTGATTAGCATGTTGCTAGCATAATGCTAGCTTGATTAGCATGTTGCTAGCATTATGCTAGCTTGATTAGCATGTTGCTAGCATGATGCTAGCTTGATTAACATGTTGGTAGCATTATGCTAGCATTATTAGCATTATGTTAGCTTGATTAGCATGATGCTAGCATGATGTTAGCTTGATTAGCATGTTGCTAGCATGATACTAGCATGATTAGTGTGTTGCTAGCATGTTTTTAGCAAAGATGCTGTTGCCAGGTGGTGGTTGCTAGGGTTTTCTGGGTGGTTGCTATGGTGTTGCTAGGCAGTTGCTAAGGTGTTCTGGGTGGTTGCTAGGCAGTTGCTAGGGTATTCTTGGTGGTTGCTAGGTGGCTGCTATGGTGTTGCTAGGCAGTTGCTATGGTATTCTGGGTGGATGCTAGGGCGTTGCTAGGCAGTTGCTAGGGTGTTCTGGGTGGTTGCTAGGCGTTCTGGGTGGTTACTAGGCAGTTGCTAGGTGTTCTGGGTGGTTGCTAGGCAGTTGCTAGGGTGTTCTGGGTGGTTGCTAGAGTTTTTTGGTGGTTACTAGAGCATTTCTAGACGTTGCTAGGGTGTTCAGGGTGGTTGCTAAGGTATTTTTGGTAGTTGCTATGGTGTTACTAGGTGGTTGGTAGTTGTCAAATATGGTTACTATGGAGTTTTTATAGAGTTCTTAAAATCTTTAATAACGAGTTCCTTCAGTACGGCACTCGGCCTGCGGCCTCGTGCCTATGGCCGAATAGGCACAAGCATGGAGCAATATCGCAAGGCTACGAGTGTGATATTGCTTTAAAAAATGTAAAAAAAATGTTTTTATATTATTTATTGGTTTAGGGTGGTTGCTAGGGAGCTCAGAGTGGTTGCTAGGGTGCTGTACCTGGTTGCTAGGGTGTGGCTATGAAGATTTTAGGCCATTACTTATTGGCTGCTTGATAATATAAATCCTCTGAGGGAGAGAGAGAGGGAGAGAAACGCAGGGGTGTCAGGCCCTTTGGAGTGGTGTGTGTGAAAACGGCAGTTGGGATTCAAATGTTTTTAGAACTCCCCATGTTAAGTCAATGGGACTTTTTTGGCCGCTTTTTCGTCCGCTGTGCGAACATCGTACACCCGATCGCTTAGAAAAGATATAGCACACCTCTCCTCAATGAGCCGCTCGTTTTGACACCTCACTCAGGGGTCTGTGACAAACGGTGCGGGGCGCATTACGCGCCAAACTTTTGGCAGAATAATAATAATAATAACTAGAATGTACATTTCCTGAAGAAAATGTGAAGTGGTGCTTGCAGTGGCAAAACTCGCCACTGGGCTGAATGCTAACACAATTAACATGTTGTGATACCATGATATACCACGTTTTAGCATTATTTACCACGATTTACCATGTTTCTAAGATGATTTACTACGATTTACCACATTCCAGCATGATTTACTATGATTAACATGTTGTTAAAATGATGCTAGCATGATTAGCATGTTGTTAACATGATTAGCATGTTGGTAGCATGATGCTAGCATGATTAGCATTTTGCTAGCATGTTTTTAGCTAGATGCTAACATGATTAGCATGTTGCTAGCATTATGCTAGCTTGATTAACATGTTGTTAGCATGATGCTAGCTTGAATAGCATTGTGCTAGCTTAATTAGCATATTGGTAGCATGATGCTAGCATGATTAGCATTATGTTAGCATGATGCTAGCTTGATTAGCATGTTGGTGGCTTGATGTTAGCATTATTAGCATGTTGCTAGCATGTTTTTAGCTAGATGCTAACATGATTAGCATGTTGCTAGCATTATGCTAGCTTGATTAGCATGTTGTTAGCATGATGCTAGCTTGATTAGCATGTTGCTAGTATTATGCTAGCTTGATTAACATGTTGTTAGCATGATGCTAGCTTGAATAGCATTGTGATAACTTAATTAGCATATTGGTAGCATGATGCTAGCATGATTAACATTATGTTAGCATAATGCTAGCTTGATTAGCATGTTGGTAGCTTGATGTTAGCATGATTAGCATGTTGCTAGCATGTTTTTAGCTAGATGCTAACATGATTAGCATGTTGCTAGCATTATGCTAGCTTGATTAGCATCTTGCTAGCATGATGCTAGCTTGATTAGCATGTTGCTAGCATGATGCTAGCTTGATTAGCATGTTGCTAGCATTATGCTAGCTTGATTAGCATGTTGCTAGCATGATGCTAGCTTGATTAGCATGTTGGTAGCATTATGCTAGCATTATTAGCATTTTGTTAGCTTGATTAGCATCATGCTAGCATGATGCTAGCTTGATTAGCATGTTGCTAGCATGATACTAGCATGATTAGTATGTTGCTAGCATGTTTTTAGTAAGATGCTGTTGCCAGGTGGTGGTTGCTAGGGTTTTCTGGGTGGTTGCTATGGTGTTGCTAGGCAGTTGCTAAGGTGTTCTGGGTGGTTGCTAGGCAGTTGCTAGGGTATTCTTGGTGGTTGCTAGGTGGTTGCTATGGTGTTGCTAGGCAGTTGCTATGGTATTCTGGGTGGATGCTAGGGCGTTGCTAGGCAGTTGCTAGGGTGTTCTGGGTGGTTGCTAGGCGTTCTGGGTGGTTACTAGGCAGTTGCTAGGTGTTCTGGGTCGTTGCTAGGCAGTTGCTAGGGTGTTCTGGGTGGTTGCTAGAGTTTTTTGGTGGTTAATAGAGCATTTCTAGACGTTGCTAGGGTGTTCAGGGTGGTTGCTAAGGTATTTTTGGTAGTTGCTATGGTGTTACTAGGTGGTTGGTAGTTGTCAAATATGGTTACTATGGAGTTTTTATAGAGTTCTTAAAATCTTTAATAACGAGTTCCTTCAGTACGGCACTCGGCCTGCGGCCTCGTGCCTATGGCCGAATAGGCACAAGCATGGAGCAATATCGCAAGGCTACGAGTGTGATATTGCTTTAAAAAATGTAAAAAAAAAGTTTTTATATTATTTATTGGTTTAGGGTGGTTGCTAGGGAGCTCAGAGTGGTTGCTAGGGTGCTGTAACTGGTTGCTAGGGTGTGGCTATCAAGATTTTAGGCCATTACTTATTGGCTGCTTGATAATATAAATCCTCTGAGGGAGAGAGAGAGGGAGAGAAACGCAGGGGTGTCAGGCCCTTTGGAGTGGTGTGTGTGAAAACGGCAGTTGGGATTCAAATGTTTTTAGAACTCCCCATGTTAAGTCAATGGGACTTTTTTGGCCGCTTTTTCGTCCGCTGTGCGAACATCGTACACCCGATCGCTTAGAAAAGATATAGCACACCTCTCCTCAATGAGCCGCTCGATTTGACACCTCACTCAGGGGTCTGTGACAAACGGTGCGGGGCGCATTACGCGCCAAACTTTGTCCAGAATAATAATAATAATAAAAACTAGAATGTACATTTCCTGAAGAAAATGTGAAGTGGTGCTTGCAGTGGCAAAACTCGCCACTGGGCAGATGCTAACACAATTAACATGTTGTGATACCATGATATACCACGGTTTAACATTATTTACCACGATTTACCATGTTTCTAAGATGATTTACTACGATTTACCACAATCCAGCAGGATTTACTATGATTAACATGTTGTTAAAATGATGCTAGCATGATTAGCATGTTGTTAACATGATTAGCATGTTGGTAGCATGATGCTAGCATGATTAGCATGTTGCTAGCATGCTTTTAACAAGATGTTAGCATGATTAGCATTTTGCTAGCATGTTTTTAGCCAGATGCTAACATGATTAGCATGTTGCTAGCATTATGCTAGCTTGATTAACATGTTGTTAGCATAATGCTAGCTTGAATAGCATTTTGCTAGCATGATGCTAGCTTAATTAGCATATTGGTAGCATAATGCTAGCTTGATTAGCATTATGTTAGCATGATGCTAGCTTGATTAGCATTATGTTAGCATGATGCTAGCTTGATTAGCATGTTGGTAGCTTGATGCTAGCATGATTAGCATGTTTTTAGCTAGACACTAACATGATTAGCATGTTTCTAGCATTATGCTAGCTTGATTAGCATGTTCCTAGCATGATGCTAGCTTGATTAGCATGTTGCTAGCATGATGCTAGCTTGATTAGCATGTTGGTAGCTTGATGCTACCATGATTAGCATGTTGCTAGCATGTTTTTAGCTAGACGCTAACATGATTAGCATGTTGCTAGCATAATGCTAGCTTGATTAGCATGTTGCTAGCATGATGCTAGCTTGATTAGCATTTTGCTAGCATTATGATAGCTTGATTAGCATGTTGCTAGCATGATGCTAGCTTGATTAGCATGTTGGTAGCATAATGCTAGCATTATTAGCATGTTGCTAGCTTGTTGCTAGCATGATTAGTATGTTGCTAGCATGTTTTTAGCAAGATGCTGTTGCCAGGTGGTGGTTGCTAGGGTTTTCTGGGTGGTTGCTATGGTGTTGCTAGGCAGTTGCTAAGGTGTTCTGGGTGGTTGCTAGGCAGTTGCTAGGGTATTCTTGGTGGTTGCTAGGCAGTTGCTAGGGTATTCTTGGTGGTTGCTAGGGCATTGCTAGGTGGTTGCTATGGTGTTGCTAGGCAGTTGCTATGGCATTCTGGGTGGATGCTAGGGCATTGCTAGGCAGTTGCTAGGGTGTTCTGGGTGGTTACTAGGCAGTTGCTAGGTGTTCTGGGTGGTTGCTAGGCAGTTGCTAGGGTGTTCTGGGTGGTTGCTAGAGTTTTTTGGTGGTTACTAGAGCATTTCTAGACGTTGCTAGGGTGTTCAGGGTGGTTGCTAAGGTATTTTTGGTAGTTGCTATGGTGTTACTAGGTGGTTGGTAGTTGTCAAATATGGTTACTATGGAGTTTTTATAGAGTTCTTAAAATCTTTAATAACGAGTTCCTTCAGTACGGCACTCGGCCTGCGGCCTCGTGCCTATGGCCGAATAGGCACAAGCATGGAGCAATATCGCAAGGCTACGAGTGTGATATTGCTTTAAAAAATGTAAAAAAAAAGTTTTTATATTATTTATTGGTTTAGGGTGGTTGCTAGGGAGCTCAGAGTGGTTGCTAGGGTGCTGTAACTGGTTGCTAGGGTGTGGCTATGAAGATTTTAGGCCATTACTTATTGGCTGCTTGATAATATAAATCCTCTGAGGGAGAGAGAGAGGGAGAGAAACGCAGGGGTGTCAGGCCCTTTGGAGTGGTGTGTGTGAAAACGGCAGTTGGGATTCAAATGTTTTTAGAACTCCCCATGTTAAGTCAATGGGACTTTTTTGGCCGCTTTTTCGTCCGCTGTGCGAACATCGTACACCCGATCGCTTAGAAAAGATATAGCACACCTCTCCTCAATGAGCCGCTCGATTTGACACCTCACTCAGGGGTCTGTGACAAACGGTGCGGGGCGCATTACGCGCCAAACTTTTGGCAGAATAATAATAAGAATAACTAGAATGTACATTTCCTGAAGAAAATGTGAAGTGGTGCTTGCAGTGGCAAAATTCGCCACTCGGTTGCTACGGTGTTGTACATGATTGCATTCGAGCCAACAACCATGTCTGTACGATGTTGTGGAGCTGAAATATGGCTTCTATATGTTGCAATATGGTTGCTAGGTAGCTTTAAACGGTTGCTAAGGTGTGGTTACACAGTTACCATGATGATATTTACAGACTGGTTTCCCAACCGAAACAAACAAGCACACCCCCATGTCTATATGATGTTTTGGTGCTGAGATATAGCTCATTCATGTGTTTGTACGGTTGCTAGGGTACGCCAAATGGTTGCTAAGGTTTGTTTATACAGTTTATGGGGTCATATTTAAAGAGTATTTGCAGGTCTGGGTAAAAAAATGCCCAACTCTGTGTTTTTACAATGTTTTGATGCTGAGATATGGCTTGTAAATGTTGTTCAATGGTTGCTAGGGGCCTGTAACTGGTTGCTAGGGCATGGCTATGAAGTTGTTATGTCACTACTTATTGGCTGCTTGATAGGATGAATCAAAAGAGCCCAACCCCAAGGCTCTATGACCTTCTGAGCCAAAGATATGATTTTGCTAAATTTGTGCCTATGTTAAGTCTATGGGACATTTTTCTGCAAATTTTTCCCCCGCCAGACGAACATCGTACACCCGATCACTTATAAAAGTCATAGCACACCTCTCCTCAATAAACCGATCGATTTGACACCTCATTCAGGGGTCTGTGACAAACGCTGTGGGGTGAGTTAAGCGCCGAAGTTTTGTCTAGGTGAATAGTAATCACAACACTAGAATGTACATTTCCTGAAGAAAATGTGAAGTGGTGCTTGCAGTGGCAAAACTCGCCACTGGGCAGATGCTAACACAATTAACATGTTGTGATACCATGATATACCACGTTTTAGCATTATTTACCACGATTTACCATGTTTCTAAGATGATTTACTACGATTTACCACATTCCAGCATGATTTACTATGATTAACATGTTGTTAAAATGATGCTAGCATGATTAGCATGTTGTTAACATGATTAGCATGTTGGTAGCATGATGCTAGCATGATTAGCATTTTGCTAGCATGTTTTTAGTTAGATGCTAACATGATTAGCATGTTGCTAGCATTATGCTAGCTTGATTAACATGTTGTTAGCATGATGCTAGCTTGAATATCATTGTGCTAGCTTAATTAGCATATTGGTAGCATGATGCTAGCATGATTAGCATTATGTTGGCATTATGCTAGCTTGATTAGCATGTTGGTAGCTTGATGTTAGCATGATTAGCATGTTGCTAGCATGTTTTTAGCTAGATGCTAACATGATTAGCATTATGCTAGCTTGATTAGCATGTTGTTAGCATGATGCTAGCCTGATTAGCATGTTGCTAGTATTATGCTAGCTTGATTAACATGTTGTTAGCATGATGCTAGCTTGAATATCATTGTGCTAGCTTAATTAGCATATTGGTAGCATGATGCTAGCATGATTAGCATTATGTTAGCATGATGCTAGCTTGATTAGCATGTTGGTAGCTTAATGTTAGCATGATTAGCATGTTGCTAGCATGTTTTTAGCTAGATGCTAACATGATTAGCATATTGCTAGCATTATGCTAGCTTGATTAGCATGTTGTTAACATGATGCTAGCTTGAATAGCATTGTGATAGCTTAATTAGCATATTGGTAGCATGATGCTAGCATGATTAGCATTATGTTAGCATAATGCTAGCTTGATTAGCATGTTGGTAGCTTGATGTTAGCATGATTAGCATGTTGCTAGCATGTTTTTAGCTAGAAGCTAACATGATTAGCATGTTGCTAGCATTATGCTAGCTTGATTAGCATGTTGCTAGCATGATGCTAGCTTGATTAGCATGTTGCTAGCATTATGCTAGCTTGATTAGCATGTAGCTAGCATGATGCTAGCTTGATTAGCATGTTGGTAGCATTATGCTAGCATTATTAGCATTATGCTAGCTTGATTAGCATGATGCTAGCATGATGCTAGCTTGATTAGCATGTTGCTAGCATGATACTAGCATGATTAGTATGTTGCTAGCATGTTTTTAGCAAAGATGCTGTTGCCAGGTGGTGGTTGCTAGGGTTTTCTGGGTGGTTGC
This sequence comes from Leuciscus leuciscus, assembly GCF_965113295.1. Classification (NCBI taxonomy): domain Eukaryota; kingdom Metazoa; phylum Chordata; class Actinopteri; order Cypriniformes; family Leuciscidae; genus Leuciscus; species Leuciscus leuciscus. Next base: position 11,267,160 of record NC_138735.1, on the reverse strand, counting down.
TATGGTGTTGCTAGGCAGTTGCTAAGGTGTTCTGGGTGGTTGCTAGGCAGTTGTTAGGGTATTCTTGGTGGTTGCTAGGTGGTTGCTATGGTGTTGCTAGGCAGTTGCTATGGTATTCTGGGTGGATGCTAGGGCGTTGCTAGGCAGTTGCTAGGGTGTTCTGGGTGGTTGCTAGGCGTTCTGGGTGGTTACTAGGCAGTTGCTAGGTGTTCTGGGTGGTTGCTAGGCAGTTGCTAGGGTGTTCTGGGTGGTTGCTAGAGTTTTTTGGTGGTTACTAGAGCATTTCTAGACGTTGCTAGGGTGTTCAGGGTGGTTGCTAAGGTATTTTTGGTAGTTGCTATGGTGTTACTAGGTGGTTGGTAGTTGTCAAATATGGTTACTATGGAGTTTTTATAGAGTTCTTAAAATCTTTAATAACGAGTTCCTTCAGTACGGCACTCGGCCTGCGGCCTCGTGCCTATGGCCGAATAGGCACAAGCATGGAGCAATATCGCAAGGCTACGAGTGTGATATTGCTTTAAAAAATGTAAAAAAAAAGTTTTTATATTATTTATTGGTTTAGGGTGGTTGCTAGGGAGCTCTTAGTGGTTGCTAGGGTGCTGCAACTGGTTGCTAGGGTGTGGCTATCAAGATTTTAGGCCATTACTTATTGGCTGCTTGATAATATAAATCCTCTGAGGGAGAGAGAGAGGGAGAGAAACGCAGGGGTGTCAGGCCCTTTGGAGTGGTGTGTGTGAAAACGGCAGTTGGGATTCAAATGTTTTTAGAACTCCCCATGTTAAGTCAATGGGACTTTTTTGGCCGCTTTTTCGTCCGCTGTGCGAACATCGTACACCCGATCGCTTAGAAAAGATATAGCACACCTCTCCTCAATGAGCCGCTCGATTTGACACCTCACTCAGGGGTCTGTGACAAACGGTGCGGGGCGCATTACGCGCCAAACTTTTGGCAGAATAATAATAATAATAAGAAGAATAATAAGTTTAGTGACAATAACACTAGTGGTGCTTTGAAAAAGCACCACTAATAAGAATAATAAGTATGAGTGACAATAACACTAGTGTTGCTTTGAAAAAGCACCACTAATAACTAGAATGTACATTTCCTGAAGAAAATGTGAAGTGGTGCTTGCAGTGGCAAAACTCGCCACTGGGCAGATGCTAACACAATTAACATGTTGTGATACCATGATATACCACGTTTTAGCATTATTTACCACGATTTACCATGTTTCTAAGATGATTTACTACGATTTACCACATTCCAGCATGATTTACTATGATTAACATGTTGTTAGAATGATGCTGGCATGATTAGCATGTTGTTAACATGATTAGCATGTTGGTAGCATGATGCTAGCATGATTAGCATGTTGCTAACATGCTTTTAACAAGATGTTAGCATGATTAGCATTTTGCTAGCATGTTTTTAGCTAGATGCTAACATGATTAGCATGTTGCTAGCATTATGCTAGCTTGATTAACATGTTGTTAAGCATGATGCTAGCATGATTAGCATGTTGCTAGCATCATGCTAGCTTGATTAACATGTTGTTAAGCATGATGCTAGCATGATTAGCATGTTGTTAACATGATTAGCATGTTGGTAGCATGATGCTAGCATGATTAGCATGTTGTTAACATGCTTTTAACAAGATGTTAGCATGATTAGCATTTTGCTAGCATGTTTTTAGCTAGATGCTAACATGATTAGCATGTTGCTAGCATTATGCTAGCTTGATTAACATGTTGTTAGCATGATGCTAGCTTGAATAGCATTGTGCTAGCTTAATTAGCATATTGGTAGCATGATGCTAGCATGATTAGCATTATGTTAGCATGATGCTAGCTTGATTAGCATGTTGGTAGCTTGATGTTAACTTGATTAGCATTTTGCTAGCATGTTTTTAGCTAGATGCTAACATGATTAGCATGTTGCTAGCATTATGCTAGCTTGATTAGCATGTAGCTAGCATGATGCTAGCTTGATTAGCATGTTGCTAATATTATGCTAGCTTGATTAACATGTTGCTAGCATTATGCTAGCTTGATTAGCATGTTGCTAGCATGATGCTAGCTTGATTAGCATGTTGGTAGCATAATGCTAGCATTATTAGCATTTTGCTAGCTTGATTAGCATGATGCTAGCTTGATTAGCATGTTGGTAGCTTAATGCTAACATGATTAGCATGTTGCTAGCATGTTTTTAGCTAGATGCTAACATGATTAGCATGTTGCGAGCATTATGCTAGCTTGATTAGCATGTTGCTAGCATTATGCTAGCTTGATTAGCATGTTGCTAGCATAATGCTAGCTTGATTAGTATGTTGCTAGCATGATGCTAGCTTGATTAGCATGTTGCTAGCATTATGCTAGCTTGATTAGCATGTTGCTAGCATAATGCTAGCATTATTAGCATGATGCTAGCATGATGCTAGCTTGATTAGCATGTTGCTAGCATGATGCTAGCTTGATTAGTATGTTGCTAGCATGTTTCTAGCAAGATGCTGTTGCGAGGTGGTTGCTAGGGTTTTCTGGGTGGTTGCTATGGTGTTGCTAGGCAGTTGCTAAGGTGTTCTGGGTGGTTGCTAGGCAGTTGCTAGGGTATTCTTGGTGGTTGCTAGACAGTTGCTAGGGTGGTTGCTAGGTGGTTGCTATGGTGTTGCTAGGCAGTTGCTATGGTATTCTGGGTGGATGCTAGGGCGTTGCTAGGCAGTTGCTAGGGTGTTCTGGGTGGTTGCTAGGCGTTCTGGGTGGTTACTAGGCAGTTGCTAGGTGTTCTGGGTGGTTGCTAGGCAGTTGCTAGGGTGTTCTGGGTGGTTGCTAGAGTTTTTTGGTGGTTAATAGAGCATTTCTAGACGTTGCTAGGGTGTTCAGGGTGGTTGCTAAGGTATTTTTGGTAGTTGCTATGGTGTTACTAGGTGGTTGGTAGTTGTCAAATATGGTTACTATGGAGTTTTTATAGAGTTCTTAAAATCTTTAATAACGAGTTCCTTCAGTACGGCACTCGGCCTGCGGCCTCGTGCCTATGGCCGAATAGGCACAAGCATGGAGCAATATCGCAAGGCTACGAGTGTGATATTGCTTTAAAAAATGTAAAAAAAATGTTTTTATATTATTTATTGGTTTAGGGTGGTTGCTAGGGAGCTCAGAGTGGTTGCTAGGGTGCTGTAACTGGTTGCTAGGGTGTGGCTATGAAGATTTTAGGCCATTACTTATTGGCTGCTTGATAATATAAATCCTCTGAGGGAGAGAGAGAGGGAGAGAAACGCAGGGGTGTCAGGCCCTTTGGAGTGGTGTGTGTGAAAACGGCAGTTGGGATTCAAATGTTTTTAGAACTCCCCATGTTAAGTCAATGGGACTTTTTTGGCCGCTTTTTCGTTCGCTGTGCGAACATCGTACACCCGATCGCTTAGAAAAGATATAGCACACCTCTCCTCAATGAGCCGCTCGATTTGACACCTCACTCAGGGGTCTGTGACAAACGGTGCGGGGCGCATTACGCGCCAAACTTTTGGCAGAATAATAATAATAAGAATAATAAGTATGAGTGACAATAATACTAGTGGTGCTTTGAAAAAGCACCACTAACTAGAATGTACATTTCCTGAAGAAAATGTGAAGTGGTGCTTGCAGTGGCAAAACTCGCCACTGGGCAGATGCTAACACAATTAACATGTTGTGATACCATGATATACCACGTTTTAGCATCATTTACCACGATTTACCATGTTTCTAAGATGATTTACTACGATTTACCACATTCCAGCATGATTTACTATGATTAACATGTTGTTAAAATGATGCTAGCATGATTAGCATGTTGTTAACATGATTAGCATGTTGGTAGCATGATGCTAGCATGATTAGCATTTTGCTAGCATGTTTTTAGTTAGATGCTAACATGATTAGCATGTTGCTAGCATTATGCTAGCTTGATTAACATGTTGTTAGCATGATGCTAGCTTGAATATCATTGTGCTAGCATAATTAGCATATTGGTAGCATGATGCTAGCATGATTAGCATTATGTTAGCATGATGCTAGCTTGATTAGCATGTTGGTAGCTTGATGTTAGCATGATTAGCATGTTGCTAGCATGTTTTTAGCTAGATGATAACATGATTAGCATGTTGCTAGCATTATGCTAGCTTTATTAGCATGTTGTTAGCATGATGCTAGCTTGATTAGCATGTTGCTAGTATTATGCTAGCTTGATTAACATGTTATTACCATGATGCTAGCTTGAATAGCATTGTGATAGCTTAATTAGCATATTGGTAGCATAATGCTAGCATGATTAGCATTATGTTACCATAATGCTAGCTTGATTAGCATGTTGGTAGCTTGATGTTAACATGATTAGCATGTTGCTAGCATGTTTTTAGCTAGATGCTAACATGATTAGCATGTTGCTAGCATGATGCTAGCTTGATTAGCATGTTGCTAGCATTATGCTAGCTTGATTAGCATGTTGCTAGCATGATGCTAGCTTGATTAGCATGTTTGTAGCATTATGCTAGCATTATTAGCATTTTGCTAGCTTGATTAGCATGATGCTAGCTTGATTAGCATGTTGCTAGCATGATACTAGCATGATTAGCATGTTGCTAGCATGTTTTTAGCAAGATGCTGTTGCCACGTGGTGGTTGCTAGGGTTTTCTGGGTGGTTGCTATGGTGTTGCTAGGCAGTTGCTAAGGTGTTCTGGGTGGTTGCTAGGCAGTTGCTAGGTGTTCTGGGTGGTTGCTAGGCAGTTGCTAGGGTGTTCTGGGTGGTTACTAGGCAGTTGCTAGGTGTTCTGGGTGGTTACTAGGCAGTTGCTAGGTGTTCTGGGTGGATGCTAGGGCATTGCTAGGCAGTTGCTAGGGTGTTCTGGGTGGTTACTAGGCAGTTGCTAGGTGTTCTGGGTGGTTGCTAGGCAGTTGCTAGGGTGTTCTGGGTGGTTGCTAGAGTTTTTTGGTGGTTACTAGAGCATTTCTAGACGTTGCTAGGGTGTTCAGGGTGGTTGCTAAGGTATTTTTGGTAGTTGCTATGGTGTTACTAGGTGGTTGGTAGTTGTCAAATATGGTTACTATGGAGTTTTTATAGAGTTCTTAAAATCTTTAATAACGAGTTCCTTCAGTACGGCACTCGGCCTGCGGCCTCGTGCCTATGGCCGAATAGGCACAAGCATGGAGCAATATCGCAAGGCTACGAGTGTGATATTGCTTTAAAAAATGTAAAAAAAAAGTTTTTATATTATTTATTGGTTTAGGGTGGTTGCTAGGGAGCTCAGAGTGGTTGCTAGGGTGCTGTAACTGGTTGCTAGGGTGTGGCTATGAAGATTTTAGGCCATTACTTATTGGCTGCTTGATAATATAAATCCTCTGAGGGAGAGAGAGAGGGAGAGAAACGCAGGGGTGTCAGGCCCTTTGGAGTGGTGTGTGTGAAAACGGCAGTTGGGATTCAAATGTTTTTAGAACTCCCCATGTTAAGTCAATGGGACTTTTTTGGCCGCTTTTTCGTCCGCTGTGCGAACATCGTACACCCGATCGCTTAGAAAAGATATAGCACACCTCTCCTCAATGAGCCGCTCGATTTGACACCTCACTCAGGGGTCTGTGACAAACGGTGCGGGGCGCATTACGCGCCAAACTTTTGGCAGAATAATAATAATAATAAGAAGAATAATAAGTTTAGTGACAATAACACTAGTGGTGCTTTGAAAAAGCACCACTAATAAGAATAATAAGTATGAGTGACAATAACACTAGTGTTGCTTTGAAAAAGCACCACTAATAACTAGAATGTACATTTCCTGAAGAAAATGTGAAGTGGTGCTTGCAGTGGCAAAACTCGCCACTGGGCAGATGCTAACACAATTAACATGTTGTGATACCATGATATACCACGTTTTAGCATTATTTACCACGATTTACCATGTTTCTAAGATGATTTACTACGATTTACCACATTCCAGCATGATTTACTATGATTAACATGTTGTTAGAATGATGCTGGCATGATTAGCATGTTGTTAACATGATTAGCATGTTGGTAGCATGATGCTAGCATGATTAGCATGTTGCTAACATGCTTTTAACAAGATGTTAGCATGATTAGCATTTTGCTAGCATGTTTTTAGCTAGATGCTAACATGATTAGCATGTTGCTAGCATTATGCTAGCTTGATTAACATGTTGTTAAGCATGATGCTAGCATGATTAGCATGTTGCTAGCATCATGCTAGCTTGATTAACATGTTGTTAAGCATGATGCTAGCATGATTAGCATGTTGTTAACATGATTAGCATGTTGGTAGCATGATGCTAGCATGATTAGCATGTTGTTAACATGCTTTTAACAAGATGTTAGCATGATTAGCATTTTGCTAGCATGTTTTTAGCTAGATGCTAACATGATTAGCATGTTGCTAGCATTATGCTAGCTTGATTAACATGTTGTTAGCATGATGCTAGCTTGAATAGCATTGTGCTAGCTTAATTAGCATATTGGTAGCATGATGCTAGCATGATTAGCATTATGTTAGCATGATGCTAGCTTGATTAGCATGTTGGTAGCTTGATGTTAACTTGATTAGCATTTTGCTAGCATGTTTTTAGCTAGATGCTAACATGATTAGCATGTTGCTAGCATTATGCTAGCTTGATTAGCATGTAGCTAGCATGATGCTAGCTTGATTAGCATGTTGCTAATATTATGCTAGCTTGATTAACATGTTGCTAGCATTATGCTAGCTTGATTAGCATGTTGCTAGCATGATGCTAGCTTGATTAGCATGTTGGTAGCATAATGCTAGCATTATTAGCATTTTGCTAGCTTGATTAGCATGATGCTAGCTTGATTAGCATGTTGGTAGCTTAATGCTAACATGATTAGCATGTTGCTAGCATGTTTTTAGCTAGATGCTAACATGATTAGCATGTTGCGAGCATTATGCTAGCTTGATTAGCATGTTGCTAGCATTATGCTAGCTTGATTAGCATGTTGCTAGCATAATGCTAGCTTGATTAGTATGTTGCTAGCATGATGCTAGCTTGATTAGCATGTTGCTAGCATTATGCTAGCTTGATTAGCATGTTGCTAGCATAATGCTAGCATTATTAGCATGATGCTAGCATGATGCTAGCTTGATTAGCATGTTGCTAGCATGATGCTAGCTTGATTAGTATGTTGCTAGCATGTTTCTAGCAAGATGCTGTTGCGAGGTGGTTGCTAGGGTTTTCTGGGTGGTTGCTATGGTGTTGCTAGGCAGTTGCTAAGGTGTTCTGGGTGGTTGCTAGGCAGTTGCTAGGGTATTCTTGGTGGTTGCTAGACAGTTGCTAGGGTGGTTGCTAGGTGGTTGCTATGGTGTTGCTAGGCAGTTGCTATGGTATTCTGGGTGGATGCTAGGGCGTTGCTAGGCAGTTGCTAGGGTGTTCTGGGTGGTTGCTAGGCGTTCTGGGTGGTTACTAGGCAGTTGCTAGGTGTTCTGGGTGGTTGCTAGGCAGTTGCTAGGGTGTTCTGGGTGGTTGCTAGAGTTTTTTGGTGGTTAATAGAGCATTTCTAGACGTTGCTAGGGTGTTCAGGGTGGTTGCTAAGGTATTTTTGGTAGTTGCTATGGTGTTACTAGGTGGTTGGTAGTTGTCAAATATGGTTACTATGGAGTTTTTATAGAGTTCTTAAAATCTTTAATAACGAGTTCCTTCAGTACGGCACTCGGCCTGCGGCCTCGTGCCTATGGCCGAATAGGCACAAGCATGGAGCAATATCGCAAGGCTACGAGTGTGATATTGCTTTAAAAAATGTAAAAAAAATGTTTTTATATTATTTATTGGTTTAGGGTGGTTGCTAGGGAGCTCAGAGTGGTTGCTAGGGTGCTGTAACTGGTTGCTAGGGTGTGGCTATGAAGATTTTAGGCCATTACTTATTGGCTGCTTGATAATATAAATCCTCTGAGGGAGAGAGAGAGGGAGAGAAACGCAGGGGTGTCAGGCCCTTTGGAGTGGTGTGTGTGAAAACGGCAGTTGGGATTCAAATGTTTTTAGAACTCCCCATGTTAAGTCAATGGGACTTTTTTGGCCGCTTTTTCGTTCGCTGTGCGAACATCGTACACCCGATCGCTTAGAAAAGATATAGCACACCTCTCCTCAATGAGCCGCTCGATTTGACACCTCACTCAGGGGTCTGTGACAAACGGTGCGGGGCGCATTACGCGCCAAACTTTTGGCAGAATAATAATAATAAGAATAATAAGTATGAGTGACAATAATACTAGTGGTGCTTTGAAAAAGCACCACTAACTAGAATGTACATTTCCTGAAGAAAATGTGAAGTGGTGCTTGCAGTGGCAAAACTCGCCACTGGGCAGATGCTAACACAATTAACATGTTGTGATACCATGATATACCACGTTTTAGCATCATTTACCACGATTTACCATGTTTCTAAGATGATTTACTACGATTTACCACATTCCAGCATGATTTACTATGATTAACATGTTGTTAAAATGATGCTAGCATGATTAGCATGTTGTTAACATGATTAGCATGTTGGTAGCATGATGCTAGCATGATTAGCATTTTGCTAGCATGTTTTTAGTTAGATGCTAACATGATTAGCATGTTGCTAGCATTATGCTAGCTTGATTAACATGTTGTTAGCATGATGCTAGCTTGAATATCATTGTGCTAGCATAATTAGCATATTGGTAGCATGATGCTAGCATGATTAGCATTATGTTAGCATGATGCTAGCTTGATTAGCATGTTGGTAGCTTGATGTTAGCATGATTAGCATGTTGCTAGCATGTTTTTAGCTAGATGATAACATGATTAGCATGTTGCTAGCATTATGCTAGCTTTATTAGCATGTTGTTAGCATGATGCTAGCTTGATTAGCATGTTGCTAGTATTATGCTAGCTTGATTAACATGTTATTACCATGATGCTAGCTTGAATAGCATTGTGATAGCTTAATTAGCATATTGGTAGCATAATGCTAGCATGATTAGCATTATGTTACCATAATGCTAGCTTGATTAGCATGTTGGTAGCTTGATGTTAACATGATTAGCATGTTGCTAGCATGTTTTTAGCTAGATGCTAACATGATTAGCATGTTGCTAGCATGATGCTAGCTTGATTAGCATGTTGCTAGCATTATGCTAGCTTGATTAGCATGTTGCTAGCATGATGCTAGCTTGATTAGCATGTTTGTAGCATTATGCTAGCATTATTAGCATTTTGCTAGCTTGATTAGCATGATGCTAGCTTGATTAGCATGTTGCTAGCATGATACTAGCATGATTAGCATGTTGCTAGCATGTTTTTAGCAAGATGCTGTTGCCACGTGGTGGTTGCTAGGGTTTTCTGGGTGGTTGCTATGGTGTTGCTAGGCAGTTGCTAAGGTGTTCTGGGTGGTTGCTAGGCAGTTGCTAGGTGTTCTGGGTGGTTGCTAGGCAGTTGCTAGGGTGTTCTGGGTGGTTACTAGGCAGTTGCTAGGTGTTCTGGGTGGTTACTAGGCAGTTGCTAGGTGTTCTGGGTGGATGCTAGGGCATTGCTAGGCAGTTGCTAGGGTGTTCTGGGTGGTTACTAGGCAGTTGCTAGGTGTTCTGGGTGGTTGCTAGGCAGTTGCTAGGGTGTTCTGGGTGGTTGCTAGAGTTTTTTGGTGGTTACTAGAGCATTTCTAGACGTTGCTAGGGTGTTCAGGGTGGTTGCTAAGGTATTTTTGGTAGTTGCTATGGTGTTACTAGGTGGTTGGTAGTTGTCAAATATGGTTACTATGGAGTTTTTATAGAGTTCTTAAAATCTTTAATAACGAGTTCCTTCAGTACGGCACTCGGCCTGCGGCCTCGTGCCTATGGCCGAATAGGCACAAGCATGGAGCAATATCGCAAGGCTACGAGTGTGATATTGCTTTAAAAAATGTAAAAAAAAAGTTTTTATATTATTTATTGGTTTAGGGTGGTTGCTAGGGAGCTCAGAGTGGTTGCTAGGGTGCTGTAACTGGTTGCTAGGGTGTGGCTATGAAGATTTTAGGCCATTACTTATTGGCTGCTTGATAATATAAATCCTCTGAGGGAGAGAGAGAGGGAGAGAAACGCAGGGGTGTCAGGCCCTTTGGAGTGGTGTGTGTGAAAACGGCAGTTGGGATTCAAATGTTTTTAGAACTCCCCATGTTAAGTCAATGGGACTTTTTTGGCCGCTTTTTCGTCCGCTGTGCGAACATCGTACACCCGATCGCTTAGAAAAGATATAGCACACCTCTCCTCAATGAGCCGCTCGATTTGACACCTCACTCAGGGGTCTGTGACAAACGGTGCGGGGCGCATTACGCGCCAAACTTTTGGCAGAATAATAATAAGAATAACTAGAATGTACATTTCCTGAAGAAAATGTGAAGTGGTGCTTGCAGTGGCAAAATTCGCCACTCGGTTGCTACGGTGTTGTACATGATTGCATACGAGCCAACAACCATGTCTGTACGATGTTGTGGAGCTGAAATATGGCTTCTATATGTTGCAATATGGTTGCTAGGTAGCTTTAAACGGTTGCTAAGGTGTGGTTACACAGTTACCATGATGATATTTACAGACTGGTTTCCCAACCGAAACAAACAAGCACACCCCCATGTCTATATGATGTTTTGGTGCTGAGATATAGCTCATTCATGTGTTTGTACGGTTGCTAGGGTACGCCAAATGGTTGCTAAGGTTTGTTTATACAGTTTATGGGGTCATATTTAAAGAGTATTTGCAGGTCTGGGTAAAAAAATGCCCAACTCTGTGTTTTTACAATGTTTTGATGCTGAGATATGGCTTGTAAATGTTGTTCAATGGTTGCTAGGGGCCTGTAACTGGTTGCTAGGGCATGGCTATGAAGTTGTTATGTCACTACTTATTGGCTGCTTGATAGGATGAATCAAAAGAGCCCAACCCCAAGGCTCTATGACCTTCTGAGCCAAAGATATGATTTTGCTAAATTTGTGCCTATGTTAAGTCTATGGGACATTTTTCTGCAAATTTTTCCCCCGCCAGACGAACATCGTACACCCGATCACTTATAAAAGTCATAGCACACCTCTCCTCAATAAACCGATCGATTTGACACCTCATTCAGGGGTCTGTGACAAACGCTGTGGGGTGAGTTAAGCGCCGAAGTTTTGTCTAGGTGAATAGTAATCACAACACTAGAATGTACATTTCCTGAAGAAAATGTGAAGTGGTGCTTGCAGTGGCAAAACTCGCCACTGGGCAGATGCTAACACAATTAACATGTTGTGATACCATGATATACCACGTTTTAGCATTATTTACCACGATTTACCATGTTTCTAAGATGATTTACTACGATTTACCACATTCCAGCATGATTTACTATGATTAACATGTTGTTAAAATGATGCTAGCATGATTAGCATGTTGTTAACATGATTAGCATGTTGGTAGCATGATGCTAGCATGATTAGCATTTTGCTAGCATGTTTTTAGTTAGATGCTAACATGATTAGCATGTTGCTAGCATTATGCTAGCTTGATTAACATGTTGTTAGCATGATGCTAGCTTGAATATCATTGTGCTAGCTTAATTAGCATATTGGTAGCATGATGCTAGCATGATTAGCATTATGTTGGCATTATGCTAGCTTGATTAGCATGTTGGTAGCTTGATGTTAGCATGATTAGCATGTTGCTAGCATGTTTTTAGCTAGATGCTAACATGATTAGCATTATGCTAGCTTGATTAGCATGTTGTTAGCATGATGCTAGCCTGATTAGCATGTTGCTAGTATTATGCTAGCTTGATTAACATGTTGTTAGCATGATGCTAGCTTGAATATCATTGTGCTAGCTTAATTAGCATATTGGTAGCATGATGCTAGCATGATTAGCATTATGTTAGCATGATGCTAGCTTGATTAGCATGTTGGTAGCTTAATGTTAGCATGATTAGCATGTTGCTAGCATGTTTTTAGCTAGATGCTAACATGATTAGCATATTGCTAGCATTATGCTAGCTTGATTAGCATGTTGTTAACATGATGCTAGCTTGAATAGCATTGTGATAGCTTAATTAGCATATTGGTAGCATGATGCTAGCATGATTAGCATTATGTTAGCATAATGCTAGCTTGATTAGCATGTTGGTAGCTTGATGTTAGCATGATTAGCATGTTGCTAGCATGTTTTTAGCTAGAAGCTAACATGATTAGCATGTTGCTAGCATTATGCTAGCTTGATTAGCATGTTGCTAGCATGATGCTAGCTTGATTAGCATGTTGCTAGCATTATGCTAGCTTGATTAGCATGTAGCTAGCATGATGCTAGCTTGATTAGCATGTTGGTAGCATTATGCTAGCATTATTAGCATTATGCTAGCTTGATTAGCATGATGCTAGCATGATGCTAGCTTGATTAGCATGTTGCTAGCATGATACTAGCATGATTAGTATGTTGCTAGCATGTTTTTAGCAAAGATGCTGTTGCCAGGTGGTGGTTGCTAGGGTTTTCTGGGTGGTTGCTATGGTGTTGCTAGGCAGTTGCTAAGGTGTTCTGGGTGGTTGCTAGGCAGTTGTTAGGGTATTCTTGGTGGTTGCTAGGTGGTTGCTATGGTGTTGCTAGGCAGTTGCTATGGTATTCTGGGTGGATGCTAGGGCGTTGCTAGGCAGTTGCTAGGGTGTTCTGGGTGGTTGCTAGGCGTTCTGGGTGGTTACTAGGCAGTTGCTAGGTGTTCTGGGTGGTTGCTAGGCAGTTGCTAGGGTGTTCTGGGTGGTTGCTAGAGTTTTTTGGTGGTTACTAGAGCATTTCTAGACGTTGCTAGGGTGTTCAGGGTGGTTGCTAAGGTATTTTTGGTAGTTGCTATGGTGTTACTAGGTGGTTGGTAGTTGTCAAATATGGTTACTATGGAGTTTTTATAGAGTTCTTAAAATCTTTAATAACGAGTTCCTTCAGTACGGCACTCGGCCTGCGGCCTCGTGCCTATGGCCGAATAGGCACAAGCATGGAGCAATATCGCAAGGCTACGAGTGTGATATTGCTTTAAAAAATGTAAAAAAAAAGTTTTTATATTATTTATTGGTTTAGGGTGGTTGCTAGGGAGCTCTTAGTGGTTGCTAGGGTGCTGCAACTGGTTGCTAGGGTGTGGCTATCAAGATTTTAGGCCATTACTTATTGGCTGCTTGATAATATAAATCCTCTGAGGGAGAGAGAGAGGGAGAGAAACGCAGGGGTGTCAGGCCCTTTGGAGTGGTGTGTGTGAAAACGGCAGTTGGGATTCAAATGTTTTTAGAACTCCCCATGTTAAGTCAATGGGACTTTTTTGGCCGCTTTTTCGTCCGCTGTGCGAACATCGTACACCCGATCGCTTAGAAAAGATATAGCACACCTCTCCTCAATGAGCCGCTCGATTTGACACCTCACTCAGGGGTCTGTGACAAACGGTGCGGGGCGCATTACGCGCCAAACTTTTGGCAGAATAATAATAATAATAAGAAGAATAATAAGTTTAGTGACAATAACACTAGTGGTGCTTTGAAAAAGCACCACTAACTAGAATGTACATTTCCTGAAGAAAATGTGAAGTGGTGCTTGCAGTGGCAAAACTCGCCACTCGGTTGCTAGGGTGTTGTACATGATTGCATACGATCCAACAACCATGTCTGTACGATGTTGTGGAGCTGAAATATGGCTTCTATATGTTGCAATATGGTTGCTAGGTGGCTCTAAACGGTTGCTAGGGTGTGGCTACACAGTTACCATGATGATATTTACAGACTGGTTTCCCAACCGAAACAAACAAACACACCCCCATGTCTATACAATGTTCTGGTGATGAGATATAGCCCATTCATGTGTTTGTACGGTTGCTAGGGTACTCCAAATGGTTGCTAAGGTTTGTTTATACAATTTATGGGGTAATATTTAAAGAGTGTATGGGAGTCTGGGTCAAAAAATGCCCAACTCTGTGTTTTTACAATGTTTTGTTGCTGAGATATGGCTTGTAAATGTTGTTCAATGGTTGCTAGGGGCCTGTAACTGGTTGCTAGGGCATGACTATGAAGTTTTTATGTCATTACTTATTGGCTGCTTGATAGAACGAATCAAAAGAGCCCACCCCCAAGCCTCTATGACCTTCTGAGCCAAAGATATGATTTTACAAATTTTGTGCCAATGTTAAGTCTATGTGACATTTTTCGGCTTATTTTTCGCCCGCCAGACGAACATCGTAGACCCGATCGCTTATAAAAGTCATAGCACACCTCACCAAAATAAACCGGTCGATTTGACACCTCATTCATGGGTCTACGAGAAACGGTGCAGGGCGAGTTACGCGCCAAAGTTTTGTCTAGGTGAATAGTAATCACAACACTAGAATGTACATTTCCTGAAGAAAATGTGAAGTGGTGCTTGCAGTGGCAAAACTCACCACTCGGTTGCTAGGGTGTTGTACATGATTGCATACGAGCCAACAACCATGTCTGTACGATGTTGTGGAGCTGAAATATGGCTTCTATATGTTTCAATATGGTTGCTAGGTGGCTCTAAACGGTTGCTATGGTGTGAATACACAGTAACCGTGGTGATATTTTACAGACTGTTTCCCAAACGAAACAAAAGAGCCAAACCCCATCTCTATACGATGTTCTGATGAAAAGACATGGGTCTTGATAAACGGTTGCTAGGGTACTCTGTTTGGTTGCTATGGAGTTGCTAGGCAGCTGCCAATGATGAAACTCCAAAGGCTTCTTGTCACTATGAATGATATAAACCAACTCCCATGCCTCTGTGACATTCAGAATGGAAGAAATGCCTCTTTGGATTTTGGTTGCTAGGGTACTCTGTTTGGTTGCTATGGAGTTGCTAGGCAGCTGCCAATGATGAAACTCCAAAGGCTTCTTGCCACTATGAATGATATAAACCAACTCCCATGCCTCTGTGACATTCAGAACGGAAGATATCCCTCTTTGGATTTTGGTTGCTAGGGTACTCGGTTTGGTTGCTAGGGAGTGGCGTAGCAGCTGCCAATCATGAAATTCCAAAGGCTGCTTGTCAGTATTAATTATATAAACCAACTCCCATGCCTCTGTGACATTCAGAATGGAAGATATCCCTCTTTGGATTTTGGTTGCTAGGGTACTCTGTTTGGTTGCTATGGAGTTGCTTGACAACTGCCAATGATGAAACTGCAAAGGCTTCTTGTCACTATGAATGATATAAACCAACTCCCATGCCTCTGTGACATTCAGAATGGAAGATATCCTTCTTTGGATTTTGGTTGCTAGGGTACTCTGTTTGGTTGCTAGGGAGTGGCTTGGCAGCTGCCAAACATGAAAGTCCAAAGGCTGCTTGTCAGTATGAATGATATAAACCAACTCCCATGCCTCTGTGACATACAGAATGGAAGATATCCCTCTCTGGATTTTGGTTGCTAGGGTACTCTATTTGGTTGTTAGGGAGTGGCTTGGCAGCTGCCAGTCATGAAACTCCAAAGGCTGCTTGTCAGTATGAATGATATAAACCAACTCCCATGCCTCTGTGACATTCAGAATGGAAGATATCCCTCTTTGGATTTTTGTTGCTAAGGTGCTCGACAATGGTTGCTAGGGATGGGCTAGGAAGTGTTGAGGTGATTCATGATTGGCTGTTTGCTGCCCCGAGTCAAATGAGACCACCCTCATGTTTCTATGACAATTCAGTCCAGAGATATCCCTTTGATCTCTTTCAATGGAAGTCTATGGAACTTGTTGCTAAGGTGCTCTAAATGGTTGCTAGGGCGTGGCTTGATAGCTTCACAATGATCCTGAGAGACTGATTGGTCGTCTGAGTAAAATGAGCCCGCCCCCTTGTCTCTATGACACTGTGATCCAGAGCTACGTTCAATACAAAAACCTTATGTAATTTACCATAGTAGGAAAAACACATGCTATGGTGTAGGACGGCCCATTTCATGGGCCGTCCTACACCATAGTAAGTCAATGGGAAACTTTGGGCAGCTCCTGCCCCCCAGGGGTGCAACTTTTACCCCATTGTGAGGTATGTTCTTACAGAGCCTGTCAGCCTCTTCAAATGTGGCAAATCACACGTTTCTGCGAAATCCTCACTCAGAGCTACGAGTCATCAAAGTTCGTTGCAATGTTAAGTCTATGGGATTTTTCGGCCGCTTTTTCGCCCCTGGGGCGAACACCGTACCCCTGATCGCTTATAAAAGTCATAGCACACCTCTCCTCAATACGCTGGTCGATTTGACACCTCATTCATGGGTCTGTGACAAACGGTGCGGGACGAGTTACGCGCCAAACTTTTGTCCAGAATAATAAGAATAAGAATAATAACTAGAATGTACATTTCCTGAAGAAAATGTGAAGTGGTGCTTGCAGTGGCAAAACTCGCCACTGGGCAGATGCTAACACAATTAACATGTTGTGATACCATGATATACCACGTTTTAGCATTATTTACCACGATTTACCATGTTTCTAAGATGATTTACTACGATTTACCACATTCCAGCATGATTTACTATGATTAACATGTTGTTAAAATGATGCTAGCATGATTAGCATGTTGTTAACATGATTAGCATGTTGGTAGCATGATGCTAGCATGATTAGCATGATGCTAGCATGCTTTTAACAAGATGTTAGCATGATTAGCATTTTGCTAGCATGTTTTTAGCCAGATGCTAACATGATTAGCATGTTGCTAGCATTATGCTAGCTTGAATAGCATTTTGCTAGCATGATGCTAGCTTGATTAGCATGTTGCTAGCATGATGCTAGCTTGATTAGCATGTTGCTAGCATGATGCTAGCTTGATTAGCATGTTGCTAGCATGTTTTTAGCTAGACGCTAACATGATTAGCATGTTGCTAGCATAATGCTAGCTTGATTAGCATGTTGCTAGCATGATGCTAGCTTGATTAGCATTATGTTAGCATGATGCTAGATTGATTAGCATGTTGGTAGCTTGATGCTAGCATGATTAGTATGTTGCTAGCATGTTTTTAGCTAGACGCTAACATGATTAGCATTTGCTAGCATAATGCTAGCTTGATTAGCATGTTGCTAGCTTGTTTAGCATTATTTTAGCATGATGCTAGCTTGATTAGCATGTTGGTAGCTTGATGCTAGCATGATTAGCATGTTGCTAGCATGTTTTTAGCTAGACGCTAACATGATTAACATGTTTCTAGCATAATGCTAGCTTGATTAGCATGTTTTTAGCATGATGCTAGCTTGATTAGCATTTTGCTAGCATTATGATAGCTTGATTAGCATGTTGCTAGCATGATGCTAGCTTGATTAGCATGTTGGTAGCATAATGCTAGCATTATTAGCATGTTGCTAGCTTGTTGCTAGCATGATTAGTATGTTGCTAGCATGTTTTTAGCAAGATGCTGTTTCCAGGTGGTGGTTGCTAGGGTTTTCTGGGTGGTTGCTATGGTGTTGCTAGGCAGTTGCTAAGGTGTTCTGGGTGGTTGCTAGGCAGTTGCTAGGGTATTCTTGGTGGTTGCTAGGCAGTTGCTAGGGTATTCTTGGTGGTTGCTAGGGCATTGCTAGGTGGTTGCTATGGTGTTGCTAGGCAGTTGCTATGGTATTCTGGGTGGATGCTAGGGCATTGCTAGGCAGTTGCTAGGGTGTTCTGGGTGGTTACTAGGCAGTTGCTAGGTGTTCTGGGTGGTTGCTAGGCAGTTGCTAGGGTGTTCTGGGTGGTTGCTAGAGTTTTTTGGTGGTTACTAGAGCATTTCTAGACGTTGCAGGGTGTTCAGGGTGGTTGCTAAGGTATTTTTGGTAGTTGCTATGGTGTTACTAGGTGGTTGGTAGTTGTCAAATATGGTTACTATGGAGTTTTTATAGAGTTCTTAAAATCTTTAATAACGAGTTCCTTCAGTACGGCACTCGGCCTGCGGCCTCGTGCCTATGGCCGAATAGGCACAAGCATGGAGCAATATCGCAAGGCTACGAGTGTGATATTGCTTTAAAAAATGTAAAAAAAAAAAAATTATATTATTTATTGGTTTAGGGTGGTTGCTAGGGAGCTCTTAGTGGTTGCTAGGGTGCTGTAACTGGTTGCTAGGGTGTGGCTATGAAGATTTTAGGCCATTACTTATTGGTTGCTTGATAATATAAATCCTCTGAGGGAGAGAGAGAGGGAGAGAATCGCAGGGGTGTCAGGCCCTTTGGAGTGGTGTGTGTGAAAACGGCAGTTGGGATTCAAATGTTTTTAGAATGCCCAATGTTAAGTCAATGGGACTTTTTTGGCCGCTTTTTCGCCCGCTGTGCGAACATCGTACACCCGATCGCTTAGAAAAGTCATAGCACACCTCTCCTCAATGAGCCGGTCGATTTGACACCTCAATCAGGGGTCTGTGACAAACGGTGCGGGGCAAGTTACGCGCCAA
This sequence comes from Leuciscus leuciscus, assembly GCF_965113295.1. NCBI lineage: Eukaryota > Metazoa > Chordata > Actinopteri > Cypriniformes > Leuciscidae > Leuciscus > Leuciscus leuciscus. The sequence continues at coordinate 11,248,777 of NC_138735.1, read as the reverse complement.
ACTTTTGTCCGGAATAATAAGAAGAATAATAAGTTTAGTGACAATAACACTAGTGGTGCTTTGAAAAAGCACCACTAATAAGTATGGAGGATAACAATAGTGGTGCTTTTCAAAGCACCACTAATAAGTTTAGTGACAATAACACTAGTGGTGCTTTGAAAAAGCACCACTAATAATAAGAAGAATAATAAGTTTAGTGACAATAACACTAGTGGTGCTTTGAAAAAGCACCACTAATAATAATTTGTTACATTTATATAGCACTTTTTCTGAGACCTCAAAGCGCTTTACATAGAAGGGGGGAATCTCCTCAACCACCACCAATGTGCAGCATCCACTTGGATGATGCAACGGCAGCCATATTGTGCCAGAACGCTCACCACACACCAGCTTACTGGTGGGTTAAACCCCTACTCTTTTTCGAAGGACATCCTGGGATTTTTAATGACCACAGAGAGTCAGGACCTCGGTTTAACGTCTCATCCGAAGGACGGTGCTCTTTTGGCAGTATAGTGTCCCCGTCACTACACTGGGGTGTTAGGACCCACACAGACCACAGGGTGAGCGCCCCCTGCTGGCCTCACTAACACCTCTTCCAGCAGCAACCTGGTTTTTCCCAGGAGGTCTCCCATCCAGGTACTAACCAGGCTCAGCCCTGCTTAGCTTCAGTGGGCAACCAGTCTTGGGCTACAGGGTGATATGGCTGTAGCATACCAACTAATGTTTGAAATAGAATCCAGGACAAAGAGTGTGGTCCAATACCATACAGTCAAGACCCAAAGCAGGACCAAGACACCAATTAATGAGACCCAGACCAAGGCCATGATTATTTGGTCATCCAGAGGTCTCAAGACCACAAGATCAGGATTCCAACTCTGCCGCCCACAGTCTATTCACTGACTGTCTAATGCATACTGCACACAAAAATGCCAAGAGCTTTCGAGATCTGGCTGTAATCTGATTGTCTGGCTTTATGTAACATCTGGGAGTCAGAGTGCACAGTTTTTTTTTTCCAATAAAACACTTTTTTTCCAAATGTAAGTTCAATTTGAGACACTTATAAGTGAGAAAACAATATTTTCACGAGAAATAATGTTATTTCTGCTTTGAGTTATGTCTGGGAAAAAATCAGTACGAATTGCCTTTGAATGGACATAAAATCTACAAAGTCTACATACACTTCCACTAATTTCTTCAGTGTTTTATGTACATACCAACATGATTTATTTTAACCACTATGAGTTGGTATCTGTGTAATTATCTTTTTACCCACTCCTAAACTCAACATAAAAGCAAAACAAACTTTAGATGGTCACTTTACCAACCAGTCTGTGTATTCCTGTAAAAGTGTTGAATATTGGCAAGAATAAGTTGTCTTGTCAAACTATCTGCCAACAGCCTAGACTAAGTCAACCTACCCAGAAAAAAAAAAATGAAAGAAAAAATGATATGCAGACGTATGTGAATTTTCTGTAACTTAGCTCCATCTTCAACTAATCATATTCAATGCTCCTATTGACATTATTGACTTATGATTAGCATCTTTAAATGAACTAATACCCTAAAGCCATGTCATGGCGAGACATAAAATCAAATCTTTGGACATTTGGCTCATCTATCCCAGCTGATGTGTTGTCAGTTTAATGGATCTCTATTAAGACAGACTTACACACAGTGTGAGTCCGTGTGTAAGGAAACTGTTATTTTAATGAGAGCTGATCTCCAGCCTTTAACTAACACACACTGTTTTATAAGTCTCACAGCAGCACGTTCAAAGCAAGCATCCATGCCAACAACAGGATGTGCACTTTGTTATTTCCTTTCTGGCTTAGCAAACTTCCTCTATTAATCTATTGCAAACCATTGCTAGGCAACTATAGATATGACCCTTCACTTTGTCCTAATTGGCTGTGCATGGCTAATACATGCATTGTGCGAAAGTTTTCTGCTTCATCAAGAGCAAGAAAATCTAAATTATACTGTAACTTGACTCATCTGACCAGACAGGCTGCAAGTTAGGAAGAGAGAGACGGAGGCATCCTCAACATACTCCATGTATTCCTTTTTCTTGTTTGCGGGTGTTTTCCGCCCATCAGCATGTCTCTATCGCCTCTTTGACACGGTGGGCAGCTGAGGAAGGAGTTTTATGGTGTGTGACGTGTTCCAACGCCCGCCCAGCCCCTCCCCGACACTCACCCCCTACAAGGAGCTTTTGTCTGGGCTAAATGGGGTTGGATGCACCCCTTTAACTTTGATTTCCATTCCCTATTGTCCTGCATTGATGGGGAGGCTAACTCCATCTGGGCCTGCTTCACATGGTGCCATGCTTACAAAAGGCATATGCTCTCTGCGTGGAGAGGCACTACACTCGCCGAAGAATGGACTCCCAAAATAATGAAGAGAAATATCACTCTATTCATGACCACATTATGCAGCTCTTACTTATATCTGAAGAGTTGTTTTATGTGTAGTCAAGGGTGCAGAAGGGGTTGGACAAAACCCTGCTGCAGTGATGGAGGTTTAAAGCATATTGGGTCTGTTCGCTTCTTGAACTGCGTAAATGCATGCGTGTATTTTACATTTAAAACACAAAGCCCTCTCCCGGAGGATCACAGCGAGACATTTTGAACATTATCTCAGAGAGCTGGGTCAGAGGTTTGGACCTGCAAAGAAAAGTTAGTTTTATTGAAATTCTCCACAACATTCATATACTTTATTGAGAATCTTGATATGACCATAGGCCATTCGGTCAAGTGTAAGAGATTTCTGCAAATTTTTTGGAAGTAATTTATTGGAAATGCAGTGTAATATTTTGGATTTGCAAGCACTTGTCTTGTAAATTGACATTTTCATAGAATCCCTTTTGCTTCTAAAACTAAATGATTTCTGAACTATCCAGATTTGATTCACAGGTCCAGAACTTCATTAAGAATCATTATCTCTCTCTCTCACTATCCATGCAGGGCAGCTCATTCTAATAAAGGGGTAGTTTTAACAGCCTCGGGCTTACGACACCCCCTGCGGGGTTCTTCCTTGTCCCCTCTTAGCCTTCCCCATCGTTCTACAGAGGGCGCTTAGATGGGCAGCCGCTGTGGTGGCTGTGCGGGGCGGCTGATGTCGCGGGGGTATATAAAGGCTCTGAAAGGAGGCGCGTCAGATCAAATGGGAGTGAGCAGAAGGGGGTCTCCCAGGAGGGGCAGAAGCCCTGCTCCATTTTATAGACTCCCCTGAAAGAAAGTGATTACAGATCATTATCCAATTGAATCTGATTGATGGGGAGAGGTCAAAGTAATATAGCTCATAGCAGAGAGGGGAGGGTCCCTGTGTGGAGGGGGTGAACGGGGGGCACAATGGCCGGATTGTCACCCCAGGAGGATGATGGGAGGGGTGGGCGGCTGTTGAACCGTCAGCAGCAGCAGCAGCTCTAGAGCTACAACAAGTGTTGAGTGAGGCAGCACTGTTAGCGTGGCTTGAAATTAGCCTTGAGAGATAAGAGACTTGTGTCTGTGAGAGGGGATTGTTAGAGGACGCTGTACTCTGGAGGAATTTGTCAAGCAAAATTGAGCAGATTGGGTTGAGTTTTAGAGATAACTATCACTATAGTATAGTGCCATATAAGCAGGACCACACAAAAATAGTCAACTGGAAGGCCTGCCATTCACAAAGTTCTACACATCCTGCAGCATTAAATATTTTGTCTAAATCGATTATGTATTCATCTACTGCTGAGAATAGAGTACTTATTTTAACATGTTTAAATTAATGTAATTCTGCATATTTTCCCGCAAAGTCGGTACATAAAATGTGTAAAACGTCCAGAGATTCCATCTAACCCTGCGTATGAGAGATAAGTTATCAATAAGTTAGCAACAATATTGCTACAGAGTTTCAAAAACTGGGTACTGTGTGGAGAAAAGTAGGATCATGTCAAAGTCTAAAGACAACATTGTGAATTCTAAAGACACAGGCTGGGACTGTTGGTCCTCATCACGAGGAACTTCCACAAGCTGTGATTCCCCTCAGGAGAGGTTAAAGACACACTCTTTCATCTCAACCATTCCAAGACACCATCTAATTAATCTGCCCTGGTAATTAACAGTGGATAATGCAACCAAACAAATCGAAGGTGTAACATAATGAGCAGACTGTGAAATAGATGATTACCAACATTCTAAAGTATCTTGACTAATGTTTTCCCAGGAAATGTAGTATTAATCAGTTTCATCATTACAGCACTTGTAAATATATTCCTTAAACATTTTATTGTTTTTGTTGGCTTAAGACAATAACTATTTATTGTTCAAATTTGGTTTAGTGATTTTTGCATTGCATTTAAGATATACATTTTATGAGTTCAGGCATCCCATGGGAATCAAACCCATGACCTTGGCATTGCTAGAACCATGCTCTACTGCTTTTTAGTTGTTGTTGCTTAAACACGGTTGTTTCCTTCAGGTAATGTCCTAGCATTTCAATCATACACATTACTGCACGCAATATCAAAGACTAAATAGTTTACACATTATTAATAAGAATGATTTTGTGATTATGAAGTTTGCTAGTTGAAATGCTTAATTGGACATGCATAGCTGAACAATTTACTTTTTACGTCCTAATGTAAATTTAAACACATCCCCACTGAATGTTTATTTTCATTCTTATTTTTAACAACTTATTTTACTGCAAAGTTTTTTCCAATTTTTAAACTGTCAAGTTAAAGTCAAGCTAAGTTGACAGTTTAAAAAAGACTAAAACCGCATATGACAGTAACTCACAGAGAATTTTAAATCTCTGAGAGTCTGTAAGGTCTTTGTTTGAGTTGCACAAATGAGTTTAACCACAGATGATTTGGCTCATTTCACTTTGTCATTCCTCAACCAAGATGTTTTACCTGGTAATTTCTTTAAGATAGAAACATGTAAGAAACTCTGGCCCACCTCAAACCCGGACTGTGCATTGTCCTGGCAGGAAATAGTAGGCTATGTGCCAAGACAAGACAAACAGTCTAGACCCTCAAACTGACTAAACGCCCTGATCCGACATCCCCCATCGCGCCATGACTGTGTCATCTGAAAGGAATCTCTCTAATGAATGAGATGGCTATTAAAAACCCGACAGATCTCAGGACTAAACTACAGCTTTCGTCCACACTTCCTGTCTGCACGGGACTGATGCTGAGCAGACTAACCCAATGTCACAGCACCCAGTCTAGGAGAGAAGTCACAGCTCAGTCTGGGAAAATCTCTCCACATCCACAAGGTGCTTTTTACAGATGAGTGTTGAAATCTCCAGATAATAACCTTGTGTGATTGCTCATGTCCTTGAAGAAATGTTTATTATATGTGAGGGTTACAAGACATTAGCACCACAAATTGTCCATTAACTGCACACATCTGAGAAGCAACATTCAAACTCCAGAGGAATTAATATAAAGTATCCTGATAAACACTTTACAAACAATTCAAATTTATCCAGAGTTAAACCGGACAGTTGGTGGTTATTGGGTGTACTGTCTGAGTCTGAGGCTAAATATGCCATAATTTAAAGAGTATTAACCTAAAGTAGAGGGTTAATGGTCATCAAATCAATGGAGAAATAGATCCTGGAAATCATTGGATACTTGGCTACAAATAAATGACCACTACTAATGGCTAATCTGAAAAAGAAAAAGAAAAAAACACATAAATAAATAAATAAAATAAAAGGTGGAACAACAAAAGCAATAAATACTCCAGCATTCTTCTAACAAAATGAGGTCTATGTGGTTACAAGCAGTTTGTTGCAAACGATTTCTTCCGTGTCACACTTACAGGATAATTGGAAATGGAGGGGCATTAACTCCGATGGGATTAGAGAGGGGAATTAAATATGTTAATCCCCAAAAAGGTAAATAGCCTTCACAATACAATAACCAATTTCCAGGATCTTCCCCAAGGACATGCTTGCCTTTGAAGCAACATGGTCTCGAGTGTTCTAGAAAGTTCCCAAGGTCATCCCTATGGTGCAGACAGCCCTCGAACCCCTCGGCTGACTTCTAACCTGTTCTTCAAATGCCTCTGTTTCTCACATCATTACTCGCTGCCTCTCCAGAGAGCGCTTACTGCCATGTGTTCATCTGCCTCCTAATTATATCACCCAGCAGAATGGCATGGGTTTGAGACTTTAAAATGTGCTGCCACAGCAACATGAGAATGCGACAGGCATAGCCAGTGTGTGAATCAATGTGCATGTCTGTGCTTTTTAGATTCCTGAAAGCAAAGTCCAACAAAATAATTGAAATGATGTTGTAATGCTTGAAGCCACTCTGTAAGCAAATACGTTTTTCCAATGGAAAATTGCATTAAAAATTGTTTTGAACAGACTTAAAAGAATAGTGTCGAACTCTGATGTAAATAAAACTGGCCAAAAGTGCATGCGAATCAATTGCACTGAGAAGTAACTTCAATTGCCTTACAGAGATCAAAGTGCATCTTGTATACAATTAGTTTACTACAATTTTAACCATAACAAATCCATTATGAAAAAAAAGCCATATGTCAATTGTCAACTGTGACTCTAAGATCATTCTCTCTTTTTTATGTTGTGTGACTAAAGATAAATGTCTCTGCAAATAAAATTTGAGTAACGTTGAAGAAAACTCAGTCGCTGAAGAATGCAGTCCATGAAAAATTCCAGTCAAATTCAATAAAGTCAGTCTTGCAAACCTATGATTTGTAATGGATATTTTCTTGGATGTTCTGTGAGGCAGCACTACCAAACCCTTTGTAAAAACTCACTTTACAATTCAACAAATTTAAAACATAATTTAACAGATGAAAAAAAAAAAAATTATAATAATTGTCTCATGACACCAACACAACACAGCTCTGTTCCAAAACATATTAGGCTGCTTTGATCTCTATTGTCTACATATAGACATCATACAGAATGAAATAGAAGCAAAGAAGCTGATTTGAAACGCTCTTCATAGGCAACTCTGCATGCCACACAAAACTTACTCCACACATGAACATGCTTTGACAATGGGTTTCAATCAGTACAGTTTGGTGAAATTGCTAACACCACGAAAAGCATAAAAATGCACAATACACAAAAATATTAAGCAAAATTTTCAGTATTCAATTTTTTTATTTTTTATTATTTATTCTTTAATCAATAAATTATTAGTTAGACCACATATTCTACACATCTTAATTGTATACTTCGAGAAGGGAATTGTTTAATTCTACAAAAATAGTGATATCACTTCATAATAAAGTCCCATTAGTTAAAGGGTTAGTTCACCCAAAAATGAATATTCTGTCATTAATTACTCACCCTCATGTCGTTCCAAACCAGTTAGACTTTTGTTCATTTTCGGAACAAAAATGAAGATCTTTTGATGAAATCTGAGAGCTTTGGTCCATCCACTACTTTCAAGGCCCAGAAAGGTAGTAAAGACATCATAAAATGAATCCATGTGACTTTTATGAAGCGACGCGAGTGCTTCGTTTGCGCAGAAAACACAATTTACCACTTTATTTACAAAACATTAATCTCACGAGAGCACCATGCGTGTTGTGTTGACACGAGAGCGGACGTTGTTCCGTGAATACGCATGACAATGATCAATACATTTATTACATTTTATTAGTCTTTGCTAACATAGTTAAAAAAATAAAACTATTCATTTTTAGTTCATTTTAGCTCAGGTCCATTAAATAATTAAACTAATAGCCTACTACTTTTAATGTTGTCTAAATCGTGAAACTAAGATTAATAAGTGCTTTATAATCTTTTTTTTTTTTTGTACGTTAACTAATATAGGCCTAGTTAACTTTATAAAATGGAACCTTAATGTAAAGTGTTACCAAAACAGTTTGAGGAAAAGCAATTTATGTAAATAAATAGGAAATCACTGCACACCACTGGAACAGATCCATGTTTTCTGTAAATATATGGACATTTAAATGCTTCTTTCAGATATGTTAATTTGACATGTAAAGGATATTATCCCAGTCCCTTTCAATTATTGCACCAAACAGTTCAAATGATCAACTACAAATATGAGGCAATGAAATAAAATAGTTCTGTATCATAAGAGGGGGACACATTTCTGTTATCAGGAACATTGTATTTACTAATAATCATCCTATCAGTAAAGTCAGGACAGAAATGATCAGTGAAATTATGACAGAAACAGAGCCATTTCACTCTGAGCTCTCGCCAAACACTCCAGGCCACTTTTATTCAGTTCTGGCCCCCTTTCCTTTCCAAATTTGTGGCGCATTACCAAGTTTTATTAGTTTTGCTGAAACACAGCTGAGATATATGTGGCAGAAGACAGTAATGACAGGAAATGAGGATGGGGTAAATAAAGCCCAGCAACACTGCTGGAGGTCCCGACAGGAAGTTAACTGGAGTTAACTGGTATGACAGAAGGAGGAAACCATTATGAGTAAGTTTAATTGTTTCTGACCCAGAGAACATCATTACATTAAATCTGGCTAACATGAACCACATATCACCTACAACACAAAGACAACGGCTTTAAACACTTCTTCTTCCAATTAGTATGTGTGTGTCAAGCAACACACACACACACACACACACACACACACACACACACACACACACACACACACACACACACACACACACACACACACACACACACACACACACACACACACACACACACACACACACACACACACATAACCTCTGCTCCCATGATGCCCTGTTAGCAGCTGACATCATCCGTTCATTACGAGGCCTGAGTTTGATGATACACTCACACCCTCATGATTAAAGCCAGTGATGGGTTTTTTGGTGTGAGCGTGTGCAGCGCTAACGTCGTCGGGCTCTGATAAACGAGTGTCTGAGGATAGTGACATGCTAATCGCCATGGGCAGGGAAGGAGAGAACGGCTCCAAGCGCTAATTTTATTCATTTGCCCGTGTAGCTGTATAATTGTTTCTGTCATCCACTGAGGGCAGCCTAACAGATTTCACACCCCCAAAACAGTTACCACGGTTTTTGCTCAGATTTCTAAGAAGGCGATCATGAAAGGTGATATTATTTATCACCTGGTGTAATATCCTCTAGTGTGCAAATTGATTCACACCCCCTGCTCTTCCTCCGCAGTGTCATTTCCATAACAGATTCCACTTCAGATTAACTGAATTTAAACATTTCTGATCCATCTTGATCCAAAAGCTTGGACACTTTATATAACAAAAGGTTGCATAAGGTCTCGTCATCCTCTTTTGATGAGGTATTTATATATGTTTAATCCCGAATTCTACCTGGCCAATATATATAGAGTTGACATCAAGGTTAAAATAATAATTGCTACTCAAGTACTAAATTTGCTGTAGGTGATGCCAGAGTCATTTCTCTATCAGCAAATTGTGTTTTATTTGCAACAGTAATGCAACAAGGTGAAATTGTCAAATTAAAATTTTGTAAAGCAATATTGCATAACTGTGGCATAATTTAAATATTTTGAGCCACTTACCATATTTGCAACATTTTGCCACAACTGTGCAATTCATATATCAATGCTAACAAGTAAGTAATCTAAATTGACTTACAGTGATTTGAGGTATTTTCTGTTTTGCAGTTGCTTTTGTGGAGGGTTTGTAAAAAATATCCATGTATGTATGTTTTTGTGTTATAGGCCTACCGTACGTTATTGGGACAAAATGTCCCCACAAAGATGGCAATTTCCGAAATCCTTGTCCTTGTGGGGATTTTTTTTTGTGTGTGTGTGTGTGTGTGTGTGTGTGTGTGTGTGTGTGTGTGTGTGTGTGTGTGTGTGTGTGTGTGTGTAAAAATGCAGAAAGTTATATTAAATTCCATATTGGCACTGTGCAGGCCTGACTTGACTAATGTCACTCAGTGCTTCTGAGAGTGGCTGTTTTGTTCTTTTGTGGGAGAATGACAGAACTCCGATTCTGAGATGAACCAGATCACGCTTGGTAAAACGCAGGAAAAGAATGTTCTTAAAACACAAAGTAGAAAAGGGAGGGAATTAGAAATCTGAACAAAATTCATGACATGTAAGAAGAGGAGGTTAATTTAGAGAGAGAGTTTGTGAAAGAGAGAGAATAACACCTATTCCAAATATATAATTTTGTCATGCCATTAAAACACTGAATTTAGTTAAAATGTTTAGTGAGCCCATTTTGACAGTGTCACTGTATAAAATGCACATCTGTGTCCAGACATTCTGCATTAATGTAAACTCTATATTGACAGCCTATAGTTAGACCTGAAACATATTCTATGCAAATCTATACAGTATACTTTATGCTTTGAGTTTTGAGATTGCAGTTTCTCAATGTTGCCACTAGGGGTGCTAAAGCAGGAATTAGTGTAAACTGTCTTCCCCTATGGTCAGTTTTCTCTTTCAGTCAACAACACTTTTATGGATAGGTTTGAGGATAACATTGTGGGAATGGGCTGGTCTATTTTGCATCATGAATGCAACAGAACTCAGGGGTCTTGAAATACTTGAATTGTTTTTTAGCTTTTAACAGCCTCTTTATGTAACACTTCACATAAATGTAACACTCACAGTGCAATAGACTGAAAAACTGTGAGATGCAAAGCAACAGTCAACAATGTTTACTTAGACCAACAATTGAAAACATTGCACAGATGGAACACAAGAATGTGTCCAGTGTGAGCAGCCCTTAGTACGCACATGTGGTCCCCACAAGGGGTAAAAATGCAGAAAGTTTTGCGTGATGAGGAGGTTTAGGGGTAGGGTTAGTGTAAGGGAATATAATATACAGTTTGTACAGTATAAAAACCATTACGTCTATGGAATGTCCCCATTTAGATAGCTACGTAAACGTATCTGTGTTGTGTGTGTGTGTGTGTGTGTGTGTGTGTGTGTGTGTGTGTGTGTGTGTGTGTGTGTGTGTGTGTGTGTGTGTGTGTGTGTGTGTGTGTGTGTGTGTGTGTGTGTGTGTGTGTGTGTGTGTGTGTGTGTGAAATGAGTACTCGTCTTGTTAAAGTTGTGTGCTGCCTTCAGAAAGAGAGGGAGGGAGAGGAGAGAGAGAGAGAGAGAGAGAGAGAGAGAGAGAGAGAGAGAGAGAGAGAGAGAGAGAGAGAGAGAGAGAGAGAGAGAGAGAGAGAGAGAAGATAATAGTATACTACTATTATTACTGCTGCAGTTTGTAGTGGATTGTGCAAAGTATGCAAATGTTCTGCATGAAAATAATACTTTCAATGAACTACTACATTTCACAAAAATGTGTAGTATACATCATAGCACACTGTGTCCCACAATGCAGTGCACTTAACTTAAACTTGACCTTGCATTTTCAATTTGATGACTGACCCGGAAAAAAATTCAGTCTAATATCTTTCTCTTTGTTTTCTGATTTGAACCTTTAAAAGCTAAACTACTTTTACACAACATAGGATTGCAAATGCGAAACACATTATTAATTTAAATTTACTGTACATTAAATGTGTAACATAAAAATATAATTTAATGACAACGGATAGCTTCCTATTGTTTTAAACGTTCATTGTGGAATAATGTTTGCAGTATTTAGTAAACTGTGCATATATATATTGCACCCCTGATATATATGAAGACTTCAGATGTAAAAGCCTCTAAGTCCGTCTAAAGTTTTTGTTTAATATTAACATTTTCATCAGGCTCCTATGTAAAGGTTTCTACCCAAGTACCGGCATTTCTGAATGGGCTGAGGCTGGGATTTATTGAGTTTGAAGTGAAAGTATTTGATGAGCGTATACTATGTGCGGAGAGCATTCACTCAATATTATTATCTCATTTTTGACAGAGGTGGCTTTTATTTTTATTTTTATTTTTATTTTTATTTTTATTTTTATTTATATATATATATATATATATATATATATATATATATATATATATATATATATATATATATATTATATTTATTATGCTTAATTTTTGTCTGTACATATAATAACACTAATGCTTTATCAAAGCTTTTTATAAAGCTTTTTTGATGCTACTTGAGTCTGGATCTGAGAGAGCTGGAATGGGGTGGGCAGTATGGAATGAATGGAATGGGGCAGTGAGCAGTCATGCATGTGGCTGTCTCTCTCTCTGTCTCTCTCTCTGGTTCTCTTGTGAGCAGGCCGAGGACACTTACCCGGGCCGGCAGAGCTCAGAGGCAGCGCAGCGTGAAATCAGAGAGAAGAGCCGCTGAAGCAGAAAGAGCTCGAGCGGAGCATTACAGAGCACACTGCTGACTTATCCCCTTAAACACACACACACACACACGCTCGGCTAGTACTAGACAGGATATGGTGTGCAGTGGGCCGCTCTCATCCAGTTCAAGGGGAACCTTCAAAAAACTGCACACCAGGAAGTAGATTTCTACATCTTAAACTTATAAAGACAATTATGTGCTTTATAGCCTATAGCTGCTGCGTCCTCTCATTTCCTGTCATATCAACACAGACAAAAACAAATGTTTAAAGACAACAGTCCTGTATAAGCCAAGACATGACAGGTTCTGTCTGTGCTGCTTACTAACACAAATGAAATGAAAACAAACCGTTTCAGGCAGCATTGGTAGTTCCTGTCACTAATGCATCATACCCTACCACACATTGTAGCTCAAATCAACTTTGAATGTGCGAGTGGTTTATGGACATTTGGATGGACAAAAAAAATGTGATGTATGTATAAGGGAAAATGTATACTATATTGTCTTTTTTTATATTTTTTTTATTTTTTAAATAACCTTGACAACAGAATAAAAGTACACTGTAAAAATGTATTGTTGGTTTAACTTTAGAAAGTAAGTAACCTGGTTGCCTTAAAAAAAATGAGTTCATTGAAATAAAAAATTTGAGTTAATACAATGAAGGAGATTGGTTTAATGAACAGAATCTCAAAACATTATGTTATCTGAACCACATAAATAATCTGTGTTGATTTGACAAAATAAAAATGTTGCGATAAATCATGAAAATAGTTTTTAGTGCAAATACATAATTTAGTCTCTAAACGAATTTTAAATGAACTCTGAATTAATAAATTAAAAGTTTATAAAAACAGAATAAATGTATGATTTAAAATAGCACAAGGCAAGTCAACTTCCTAAAGCATTTATTTTCAACTAGTTAAAAAAAAAACGTTGAACATTTATGTGAAAAAAATTATATAGGTAGCATGTGCAGTATTTATTGTTCTGGTATATTTCAAATGCATTCTGTATATAACAAATGTCTAGAGAGCAGTCAGTCATATTGAAATCTGTGGCTCTTACAACCCGCCATCTGCCACGGAGTCAAACGCTGACCTCCCCCCGTCGCCTCTATCTGCACATGATGACTTCACACTGTTCAAAACTCATAACAAACACACACACGTCTCAGCATCTGTCACACATATTTCATAAGATTTTACATATTTGTTTCTAAATCCTAAATACTCTGATCTTTACACATTCTTCTGCATATTCATTATTTGCTGTACACAATTCTCACTTTAATCTGTGCTTTAGTCAAAGTATAATGGAATGAAAACTTTATTTTTTCCAAAAGAAAAAAAGGAAATACTTAGAAAACTGAGACAATTTGTCTAGAAAACTAATTTGTCAAAATCATACATGGCAAAAAAGTACCTGTGTCGTGTCCTATGCAGTTAAACAATTTATATTAATTTAATATGAAATAAATATGTTATGTTTACATTTTTATTTATTTGGGGATGTATTTATTTTTTAATAAAGACTTTGGAACAATTTGTGAATAAAGCCTTAATAAGTAAAAACTAATTACTCTAGGTTTTCAAACCTCAACAAAACACCTTCACATGTTACATATGAAACCTGCCATTTTGACACTGTGAATACAGAGTATTTGTGTTAATCACTCTTAATATGGCTGAATGGGCTGCGATCCCACTTTGATTAAAATAAACAGAGAGTTAAGCCTGTCTGAAAAATGCAAGAGTGTGTCTGACCCTCAGATTCCTCTGACACTCATACACTGTGAAATACTGCCATCTATTGGGGCTTCATTAGGCCAACACACACACACACACACACACACACACACACACACACACACACACACACACACACACACACACACACACACACACACACGCACACGCACACGCACACGCACACGCACACGCACACGCACACGCACACACACACACACAGCTGGACTCCAACAAGAGCCATGCATTAGTTTCCGGTCACACACAGAATGGCTAAAAACTCTTGAACAGCAGAGTGTTATAGATGCCATATGAAATGGCTCAGTCTCTCTCATGACAGTGAATAAAATGAAAATGCATTGTTTGTGAGCTGAATTTTGTGCATGTTCTCTCTCTTTCTCTGTATGCGTGTGTGTTGTTATTCTCATCATCCAATAGGCACGACTGAACAAAAAAACATTGGCAAGTGGAAAAAGAGTCAAAATCAGTGCTAATCTCTCCTCATCAAGACCATTTACATATATCACATTCATTTATTTTCATTAGTCACATGTGTTATCGCTACAGCACCAGTGCGGTGTCTCTGCTCAGTCAAAACACCCTATTCTGTGATTTGATGTCATCTGATTTCAGTAGGGACGTTGAAACCGAGTGTCGGACTACTGTTTGCATTTGAACATCCATTTGGCCGATTCCCAGTGGATTCATTTGTTTCACAGTGGGCCAATTACCTTACCCTTCAGAAAATGTGCTTTTTTTTCCTCTTGCAATTAAACAGATTTTTCCTGTTTATGCAACGTGTTCTTAGGAAGAGGGTTACTCGCAGAGGTCAGACTTTTAATTAGCCACTATTTAAGACCAATAACAAAGTGATTATTTGCTAAATGACTCTAGAAAGCTGAGAGGTTTCGTGGAAAAAAATACAAGGCATATTAAAGATCCATTCCCCCCTTATCACCATGTAAATTGTGCCCAAACTGTGCTGAAACCACAGAATAAATTAAGCAGGCCTGCTTTTGAAGTTACTGTGGAGACTAAAATTGTTCCCACTGAATTGGGAAATGAGATCTCCTCAATTTCTCAGTTGTTTCTCCAAGACGACAATTGGATTTAATGGAGAGACTTAATTCTCATTTTTTCTCCTGAGAAAAAGAGATCTTAACAACTCACACGGTGCTTAAAACTCTCAAACGTATCTCATAAAATTCTTTCATGATCAACTGCTCTTAGTGAGCAATGCTACTGTATAAACTCAATTCAAAATGAAGGTTCCAAAAGTTTTTTTTTTTTTTTGCATCAATGCCATATAAGACCCATTTTGGTTTACCCAAAGAACCTTTCAGTGAACAGTTCTTAAAAGAACCATTGTACTTGGTGTGAAGAATGTTTTAATAATCTAATGGACCTTTTTCAACTACAGTAGTCAACATTTGAAGTGGATCAAAAAAGTTCATCAAAGTTGTCCTAAGACAAGAACGGGTATTGTTCAAAATTCATGCATAACTTTGATGAAAGGTTTTGATCCACTTCAAATGTTGACTACTTGCAATGGAAAGGTTCCATGGATATCATATACCACAGATGCCAATAAAGAACCTTGAAAGAGTCTAACTGTACATCACTAATTATAATTATACAGCAAACAACACATAACTGTGAACTCCGTTAAGTCTCATTATCTTTGAAATCTGAACAATAATAAAAAATTAATTAATATAATTGACAGGATATATGAAACTGGGTGGAGTAAATGTTCTACTGGACATCAGCGGGGGTGGAAACACCTACTGTCTGATTCTAGAAGAATTTGAATTTCCAAATCGGTTTTCACTGAACGGCTGAAGTCTTTGGCTGAATGAAAATATTGTATCGAAAAACTGTTTGAGCCATTTGCAATTAAATACACTAATAAATCCATTTTCTTTACACAAACCACTAACATGAATTTGTTCTGCATGCATATTTTCCTTTATATTGTCCTCAATTTTATTGACTGCTAACTAAAATAAATAAATAGATGCAGTAAAACAACAGTGTCATGTAGAAACATACCTCCTGTAACTAGATCTCAGAGATCCAACAAGAGCTTTATCTAATTGAAGAGGGTCACATCCTCTGTTTGCATTGCTGCAAGAGTCTTTTTTAAGCAATGTGTTTCTTATTGCACCTGTGTGACCCGCCGTGTCGATTGACAGCCCTTCAGTGTCTAGAGTTGGAGAGGACCTGATAGAACACAGACTCTCTGCATTATACGGCCTGTGTCTTCTTGGATGTCTCTTTTCAGGAAGCAGGGGTTAAGGGATCTGAAGCGTCTTCCTGTCTTGCCTGTTCTCTTTCCATTGGATACAGCTCCTGCCATCTGAGGTCAGCTCAATGGCTCATCCAACCATGACCAATCCAAGCCAGCTGTCCAAAAACATGCCTCAAATTCCAATTAAGCCACTGGAAATCTTCTTTGCATCTTGAAGATATAATTGTACATTTGAATACATTGCTTTCTGATTTGTAAAAATATTGAATATTCTTACTCTAATGCAATCTATTTGTTTTATAATGCATTATTAACAGTGTTAGGCACTGCTATTACTGTTGTTCACACATAAACAATAAACCTAACACCGTGTCCTAACCAGATGCGATGCATTAAGATTTCAGCAACAAATAATTTGTCTGTCCACACCAGACGCGACATGACTATAAGATGCAATAAAAATCACAGCCAATCAGAAGAGTGTATGGGCGGGCTCTCTCTGCAAGCTCCCGGCACTCGGAACAAAATGGATAAGTACATAAGCAAATTCATGAATATCACACCATTTTAACATTATTAAAATACATACTGAGTTACTGAAACAATCGTTGTCATAGAATACATGAGATAATATCTCTGTTAACATTGAGTTGACAGTTTAAATGTTCTTGTTCACTTTTATTTATTTTGAAGATCTGAGGTGAGTTGCTTTCAGTACAGCTATAAAAATGTAAAAAAAAAAAAAAACACACAAAAAGATATTCAAACTCAGACAGCCACTTTTAACATTACATAACACCGTGTCCTAACTTCATGCAACGCAAAGCCGCGACACGCGATAAAAGGTATTTTCCATGTTATTCTGAGTTTTTGTCCTAACCAGCCACACGCGACGATACTATTTTAGAAACGGTTTATATTTCTGTGACGTTGCGGAGAACAGAATGATACTAATTATGTTTATGTGCTTTATTTGATGTTAAAGGTGTCTGTGTGAGTTTGAATATCACTTTGTGTGTCTTTCATAGCCACACTGAAAGCTACAATTCACCTCAGATTTTCAAAATAAATATAATTGAACAAGAACGTTAAAACTGTCAACTTATTGTTAGCAGACAAGTGTATTCCATGACAACGATTGTTTCAGTAACTCAGTATGTATTTTTAATAATGTTAAAATGGTATAATATTCATGAATTTTATTATGTACTTATCCATTTTGTTGAGAATGCCGGGAGCTTGCCGAGAAAGCCCGCCCACACGCTCTTCTGATTGGCTGTGATTGTGTCTGGTGTGGACAGTCAAATTATTTGTCGCTGAAATCGTATCGCATCGCATCTGGTTAGGACACGGTGTTAAGCACATAAACATTACTTGCGATCATACTTTCTGTTGTTGTTCCAGTCGCGATGTCGCAGCGATAGAAACCGTTTCAAAAATAGAATAATTGCGTGTTGCTGTCGCGACTTTTTAGGACAAAAACTCTGATTAACATGGAAAAGATACCTTTTATCGTGTCGTGGCATCGCGTCTGGTTAGGACATGGTGTAAGACAACAAAGCTGGTGAAAAAATCCCATAGAGAGATCGGAAAATCATAGACATTTGGGGGCTCATCATATTTCATAATAATCTTTCCAACTAATGTTTAAACGGTATTTATAAGTATGACACGTTTTTTTCCTACCTCAGTCATGATTTGTTTTTGTACATTTCATTTGGGTGACACATTGCTGACACTTTGAAGGCCTCTCAGAGGAAACAGCCTATTAGAGTGATTGCCACAGAGCTGCTTTGGCCTTTGATTGGGTTTTGTTGGGACAAGTTTTCTAATAAACACCCAGTTGGCTGAGCCCATTCAGAATCCATATCTCTCTATCAGTTGGTCCCTGTAGAACTTACCCAAACATGGACCCTGCAAAAACAAATCTCTCTGTCAGGAAAAGGTTACACTTCTAATTAAGGGTCCTACACTGTGTCCTTAATTCCAAGTCAAGCGTCCGCTTCTCCTGATTGGTATAAATCTTTTTTCCTTCAGAGGTTATGTTAGTGGGTCAGGGGTTCAGCGCAGTGGTGATTTTCTTACACGTTTAAAAGGCCATTGATCACAGAATTAAGGAAAGCCTGCGTGTTTGGACTAGACCAGAGAGCTCTGTGGGAGAATACCAGGCATTGAGGTTATGTGGTAAATTACATCAGCATCAAGTTCATTACTGTAGAGAGGAGAAGAGAAAATAATTGAAAACGAAAATTCTGTCATTATTCACTCACCCTCATGCCATTCCAAACCTGTATCTGTTTTTCAATGCAATGAAAAAAAAAAAGTGAATTACTGCATGACGTTTTAAGCCTACAACAGTCATCTTGAAGGAATTAATTCACTCAAAATGAAATTCCTGAAACTATTTATTAAATATGTATGCTGTTCTTTTTCATTCAATAACAGTTCATAGTGACCACAGCTATCAACATTGAGAAAAAAGAAGAAAAGAAGAGAAAACTGCATAAAAGCACAGTAAACATACTTGGCCTGTTCAAACTACGAACGATAACTAAGATAACTACACCCATAATAACTATATTAGTGTCCACACCACGGGACAACAACTTTCATTTAATTATAAGTGCACATTGCTGTCATGGCATCATGATGCTTTAAAGTCGGCATGAAACAGAACTTGCAATAGTCCTTTCTTCCCTATTGTGACGAATATTCGAGGGAAACAGCTTCTGGAAAGAGAAAAAATGTAGGACGGGACTTGATGTCATCCTCGGGAAATTGATTGGATCGTAGGAAGTTGGGTGTTGCTAACTAAATGGAGACAGATCTGAATGCCATTTTGCATTCAGTAGTGGAGGATATTTAGTCCCACCCTCCGCCGAGACATTTGACATGAAGACAACAGGGCTGCATCCGAAATCACATTGAGTAGGTACTTATTTTGAATGAGTAATTACTTTGCAACTGCTAAAATATAGTATGAATATGTGTAGTACACTCTAAAAAAATGCTGGGTTAAAAACAACCCAGGGGTGCGTTTCCCGAAAGCATCGTTAGCCAACTATGGTCGCAAGTTCCGTCGTTATCAACATAGTTCAACGAGTCAGTGTTTCCCGAAACCATCGTTCCAACGAACATTTGCAAACAGCATCGCAAAGTTGTGTGGTTGAAACGACAGCTCTCGAGCTGTGGTTACAAGCATAGTTTCTAGATTGCATGACATGTGGACTTAATAAATCCTTATCTTGAGCAAAATAAGCAAGATGGCATTCAGTACAACCTGTTTAGAATACATACAAATGTAATTTACGTCTTAGAGTTTGTCAAGAGATTTAAAGCACCGTTTTTGAAGAGTGTGCATGTGCGAACGTGCTCTACTATGTAAGAACGAGCCTATGATTGAATCTGGAAATAAAGCAAAATAACTGAGAAAAATGAGAAATAAGTGCTCAGATGTCATGTCTGTAATATCTAGCGTTAATTCGATCCCAAACAGATTCATTAAAATAAGTGCGACACGTGCGTGACGTCATAAACCAACATGGTTGAACGACCACTTTGCGACAATACGGTTTCGGGAAACAGTTGTGACTAGCTAGTTGATTTCTTCAAAGATGCATCGTACTATGGTAGTTAAGCAGCGAGTTACGTGAGATTATATCTCGCAATTCTGACTTTATAACACGCAATTGCGACTTTATATCACACAATTCTGACTTTATAACTATAACTAACAATTGCGAGTTTATTGTCACGGGTTGCTTGTATAAACAGCACAAGGACGAAGGAGGAGGATAATCAATATAATAGTATTCAATAACAAAAGCTCAGGAGATCCGAGAGACATAATACAACGTAACACTGACGAGAACGGACAGAGAATTAAGGGTTTAAATACATGGATCAAACAAAGAGAACTAATGAGATAATTAATGATAATTAACACAAAATTAATTCCGAGAAAAAAAGTTAGAATTGCGAGATGTAAACTCACAATTGCAAGAAAAACAAGTCAGATTTTTTTTTTTTTTTTTTTATTCAGTGATGGAAACAAGCTCATTCAGCCAATTTCATTCAAGATTCAAAATCCATATCCGCATTGATATTCAGACGAAAAGCCTCTACACAATAGGTGTGTTAGAACTGTATCTCTGACTACTTTGTAATCCTTTTTTGGTTTTATCCTTTTGGAGCTTTACAAGTGTGCTGCTGAACTGTCATTATAAGGAAAAGAGACCAGCATAAAGAATACTTTGAAAAAAAATAAAAATAAAAATAAAAATAAAAATTCTCCCTGTTGTGTCTCCCATAAAATAACATCAGATCATAAACATGGGGATGATTGGATTATCACAGAATTTATATTCTGGGGTGAATTTATCCTTCCAGAAGCCTGTTTTAGGACTAAAACATAATTTACAGGGATTAAGTGCAGTTCATTCACATGTATTTGAAATGTTGTAAGATCAAATCTCTTGGCCTGAACCTGGCAGCTCAATCCGTCTGCCAGGCCATTATGGATCGTCTGACCAGTGAACGGTCAATGTGTGGAGGCCACAGTCACCAAAGCAAAATAAACTGCAGGCAGAGGAAGTGGTCAACATTAGCAGGGGCCCAATAAGAAGATGAAATGTAAAATGGTCCTGGGTAATTGATGTGTTCCTCCTTTCTGCTGTTAATGTGCAGAGGGGTCCTAATTGTTCCCAGATATACCACCATTGCTCCATAGGAAAGGATCATTATTGCAAGTCTTTACAGTAAATAATTACAACTAATCACCTTAGCTAATGGATATTAGCATATGAGAAATACAAACAAGCTAAGGGGTTCTTATGACCTTGCAAAAGAGACATTCAAAGAGCCTTAGAAGTGATTTCTTTAAAACTTCAATTACCCGGCAACAATTCGGAAAAAAAAGTAAAGTTTAAGAAACAAAGAAAAAATAAAAGCTAAGCCATTTATAGCCTACCGTCATCTAGAGGCAAGCACTCAAATCTAGAGCTTCAACTTGTTCAGCCTAAATGTAGCAAGTATGTATAACTTATGAATGCAAATGAAGTCAGACCAGATTGGAATGGTTATAAAGCACTGGTTATTATTGCATTCTCATGTTCAGGAAACATGAGACCAAAATGTAACCAATTTAGAACAACATCACCTTTACCCTCTATGCAATAAAAGCGTGAGGGTGCACTTACTTTGCTCATCGAACATACATGGGCTAGGAGATACAATTAATCCAAATAGTAGTTGTATTAATATTTAATAAAGGCCTTCTGAAGCAAAGCGAAGAGTTTGTGTAAGAAAAATAATCATATTTAACACGTTACAAAGTAAAATTCTAACTTCCGGCCAAACGGCCATACGCAGTCTACTTGCCCCTAATGCGCAACTTACGAAACTTATGATGTCAGAAGTAGCGTAGTGCGTCATGGCATAGCGTAAATATCAGCAGTATGTCACATTACTTGCATAAGTTGCACTTTACACTTAAGTGGAATCCGTATGTTCGTTTGGCCATAAGCTAGTCATTTTACTTTATAAAGTTTTAAATATTAATATTTTTCTTACACAAACTCATCGTTTTGTTTCAGAAGGCCTTTATTAACCCCTCGGAGCTGTGTGAAGTTAATTTATGATGGATGGATGCACGTTTTTGAGCTTCAATCTGTTGGTTGCAATCCCCTGCCATTATAAAACTTGGAAGAGCCATGATACGTTTTAATATAACTCCGATTGTATTCGTCTGAAAGAAGAAAGACGTATACACCTATATATTTTTCACTGTCACTAAATAAACACTATAAAGAATAATATTTAATCATTTTCATGTATATAAAGGAAACGGCATATCTGTCACAAGATGAATATGAGGATGAAGGACTGAAGACAGGATCAAGATATCAACAAATAGATAAAAAAAAAAAAGAGGGTAAACAGGCGTAACAGTATGTAGCAAAACACAAAACACCACCATGCGGCGTGGAGAGAAGGAGGCTTAGGAGGAGGGCGTGGAGATGGTGTAGGGATGGTGACAGGAGATGGAGAAGGAATCATAATGGCAGACGGCAGAAGAATGGTGACAGATGGACGACGACAAGACCCCGGCGGCGATGGTGTACGTCTGATGGCACAAACCCAGAGCATAGTGATTACAGAGTTGATTACGGAGTTGAGGGAGGGAGGACCCAAGGTGGTGAAGAGGCTGACGTCAATTGGGGGACAAATGACGAAGGCGGAGCCGATGGATCCCAGGTGCAGACAGAGACGAGCGACGTCGCAGGCACATGAGGCCTAGGCGATGCCGCAGCAATAAGCGTCTGAGGTGGAGTCAGATTAACCGAGGACTGAGGTGATGCTGGTGTGATGGAGGACCGAGGTGTAGACATAGGGGTGGAGGAACGGAGCGTATTGGAAGATCTGCAAGTCCGTGGAGGAGGTGGTGTGACGACTGACCAAGGGGGAGCCGGTGGGATGAGGGAACCCGGTAGAGTCGAAAGTCCGAGAGTGTCAGGTGGAGCCGAAGGTGGGAGGAGCCAAGGCGGAGCCGACAGGTCGACAGGCCGAGACGGAGTGAGGTGATCAGAGGCTGGAGGCTGAGCCACGAGATCCACTCACTCAGGCGCTGATGGTGGTTGCTTAACCTGCAGCTCGTCGTCACAGCATGGCATTGCAGGAGATGGCGAAGGGCTGCAAACTTCCAGCAGAGGCGGGGCTGGAGGACTGGCTGAGAAGGGCGGTGATGGAGGCAGATGGAGACTTGACAGGGTTAATGGTAATAGTACATAGTCCATGCATGTCTCTGTGCTGTTTAGAACCAGTGATGACGGTTCAGAGGAAGAGAGTTCATACAGTCTATGGGGCTGTCTAGGAACAGCGATGAAGAACGAGAACCGGGGTGGGATCGGGTGGGAAACAATACCTCTGTATTAAAGTCCATCAGCCAGTCCTCAGTCTCGATTTCTACCGGTATACCCTAGGCCACAGATGTCACGGGCTCACACCCCTGGTCAGACTCACTGGGGAGCTCCTCTTCTGGGGCGAGGGTCAGCACTGTCCACTTGTCCTCGGGCTCTGGCTGGCGCATTGTGGTGGGTGTTAGCTCTCCGTCTGCGGGGGGCTCACATGATTCCTCCGTGGTCGCAGGTGGTGAAACAGAATCTGCATCCGGCTATGTTCTAGACCAGGAGTAGACACTCTCCAGACACCAGATGATGGCGTCCCTCCAGTTTAATCCAGAGGCATCTGGGAGGTCTATGGGATGGTGGTAGTTCGCTCCGATCCAGAACAATGACTTTAAGGTCTCGTCATCGAAGGGACAGGTGATGGCAAGAAGACAGAAGCAGCTGTCCTGAGCCACAACAGCAAACCTAGCTGCATATTCCATTTTAGGCTGGTCGATCTGTCACAAGATGAGGATGAGGATGAGAGACTGAAGACAGGATCAAGATATCAATATAATTTAAGAAAACAAAGAGGGTAAACAGGCATAACAGTATGCAGCAAAACACACATACACAAACATCAACCAACAACTGAAGACAGAAAACAGAGGAACTAAATACACAGAGATAACAAACTAAATGATGAGCAGCTGTGGTGGAGGATTAGTGTCCATGGTGACTGATGAGTGGCGGGAAAATAGAACAAAGGAAACATGTGACTGAAGACAAACAAACTAAAAGTCCATGAAGGTGACACTGACTGAACATGAACGTGACAATATCGATCATTCAACTACAGGGATAAAAGATGTTGCTATTTTCATATATTTTCATATATATTTGATTACTGAGACATTTGTGAAAATTCTTATTCTTTAGTGAGGCCTACTTTATGGCACTGTATAAAATTGCTGTAAAAAAACGGCCAATTTTTACAGAAACATGCTGTTTTCCATTAAAACAGCAATATACGGTATATTGCTGTTTTAATGGAAAACAGCATGTTACTGTAAAAATTGGCCGTTTTTTTTTTTTTTTTTTACAGCAATTTTATACAGTGCCATAAAGTAGGCCTCACTAAAGAATAAGAGTTTTGAATTGCATTCTGGGTGATATTTGTCATTTTCGAGAAAGTAGCCTACATGAATATACGGTGAATTAACAGCGCTCAAAGTCGACACTCAGAGGCTGTGTTCCAAATCACACCCTATACCCTCATTCACAATTCCCTACATTATTTCACTAATATAATCCACTTGACTGAGTGAATCATTTCATAGTTAATTCAGTTAATTTTCTAAGTTATTTAGACACTGATGAACACCTGCTGTTAACAATCAGAATCCCTGAAGGAAAGAACAGAAAAACTAGAAGAACAGAAAAATCAAGATAAAATACATTAAATCTTAGCAAAAGATCTTAGCAGAGGAGGATTAAACAACTCCACAAACAGCATTGCCAGCTTCACTTATTACTAATCAGATTGACTTTATTTCTGTCAGACGTCTACATAAGTTCTTAACAAAAGGTGGCAGAGGTTTAGATGTCATTTTATTTTCATTTGATGTTACCATGATGGTGATCAGTGATTTCTTGAGTTGGACTCTTGGCCCTTAAACAATAGTTTTTCTTTGGCTGTGTAGTGTCTTTAAAATAGATTTGCTATGACAAAAAAGCTGAAAGAAAACAGGATCAGATGCCAATGGCTGTTTGTTAATGGTCACAATCATCATCTAGTGGTCTGATTCACTGATCTCATTTATTGTCTAATGCATTTATTTGAATGATGTTTTGTTATTTATGATTATTGTGTCACTGTGATTTGACATCCAGAAAATATGCAGGATTTTAAAAAGTTTATTCTCAGAACATTTTGAACTTCTAGATCAGCCAGACACACACAGACATCAAGAATCGGCGTATGAATCTCCATAATGGTGACAATCAAAATTTTCATGCTGCAATGCATGTTGGGTACCAGCATAGTACAAAACAATCGTCCATGACTCCCAGCATGCATTGCTATATGAATAAATTATGCAGATTAATTGTCTGGTTATTGTCTTTAATTTTTGCTTTTTGCTTTTATTTTTGCTTTTGTGTTGACTGTTATTAGCGTGTTTTGTGATGTTCAGATTTGATGTGATCTTTTTTGTTGATTGTCACCATTGTTGAGATTCATTGGCTGATTCTTGATGTCTGTGTGTGTCTAACTGAAATCATAGTTCAAATATTTTTAGAGAATGATGAGTTTAAAAAAAAAAAATCCTTCATAACTGATTGTGCAGCACTGCTTGATCTTTTGCTGTAGTTTCACAGTGTTGTAATATAAAATTAAGCTGTATTAAAACAACACATTTTTGATAAGAGATTAGACACAAGATGAGATCGGTAATCCAAACATTATATGATGAGATCATAATCAGCAACACCTGATCTCATTTTTGTTGGCTTTGTTTCTGCCACAACAAATGTGTCTTAAAAACACTCAGTTACAGCAGCCAAAGAAAAACTAATGTTAAAGTCAAGGGTCAAGAGCCCAACTAAAGCAAACACTGATCCCCATAATGGTAACGTCAAACGCAACAAAACAGCATCTAAACCTCTGTTAATTCTCAATAGGAATTTCTCTATACATATTAAAAAAAAAAAAAAAAAAAAAAAGTCAATCTGGTTAGTAATAAGTGAAGCTGGTAATGCTAGTTGTTGCAGTTGTTTAATCCTCCTCTTCTGAGATCTTGAGAGATTTAATGTCTTCTGTGTCTGAAGTCAGTTGTAGGTCTTGTGTTTTGCTTTTTTATCTTCTTGTTGTTCCTCTGTCCTTCAGTGATTCTGCTTGTGAACATCAGGTGTTCATCACCAATGCTCAATCATCAGTTAATTCATCACTGAATTATATCATTAACATCAACACTGCTTCAGTGTTACTGCAACACTCTGTAGTGTGGACACACAAGTGTTAATTTAAACTGAATATTTTGCAGTGGGGTTAAAAGGGTTAAAAGTGTCAAATAAATAAATAAATAAATCACCTTTCACCTGTAAATTAATTTACGAAATAAAACAGTAGAAAAAACAGTAATTTACTGGCAACCACAGCTGCCAGTAGATTATCGTAAAATCAAGGAAAAACAGTAATATACTGTAAAATGTAACAGTCAGATTTATTCAACGAAAGAAGTTAATTTCACTGAAATATTTGTAAAAGATCATAGAAAAAAGGTTACGCAAAGTCAGTAACTGATAAGGAGAGTAAATATTAAACTGAAGTGTTTTATGTGTTTTTGCAAAAGATGATATAGGAGAGATCTGTTCGTTTTTTTTTTTCTGTCAGAACAAATTAGTTTTGTTGGTCGCCATTGTGCTGGAGAGTAGAGCCAGTGCTTCAGTCAAAGATGAGCAGAGAAATACTGATGTTATGCTGCCGGTTGCTTTATTTAAAAGCAGTAACTGTGTAGTTGCTGATGCAGTGACAATCTCCTCGCTAAGTACTTTAGCACATGCATGCATGCTATGCAGCGTCAGGAAGTATCGCGTGATATCAGGTCTCGCGATGTAACTAGTGGTGGGCAGATCGAGGGCTTCGTGAAGCAATGAAACAGTTGAACCAAATGGGCCATATTGTTTCGAGGCTTCGAATCAATCCGACACCCGTCTCAACGGTGACACCTAGTGGTCACTTGCAGGTGTTGATCTGAAACAACCTTGAGAGCCATTAAAAAAAAAAGTGTTTTTTTTATTATTGTATTTTTCTAATATGTGAAGCTTGTAACCTATAGGCTCCTCACTGCAGTGTTGTAGTCAAGTCACCAACTGTCGAGTCCGAGTCGAGTCTCGAGTCCCCGTGTTCGAGTCCGAGTCCAAGTCCGAGTCACCAATGAAGAGACCGAGTCGAGTCCGAGTCGAGTCACCATTACCTGAGTTCGAGTCCGAGTCGAGTCTCGAGTCCCCAGTGTTCGAGTCCGAGTCGAGTCATCAAGATTGAGTGACTGTGTTATATTTCAAGACTGCCTACATTTCTCTAATCTGGCACCTTTAAAGAGCTGATATAATTATAAAAGAGGGTCAACATTAAACAAAAATGACATCACTGTGTTGACAAATATAAATATTAAATAAATAAATACAATATAAATAAATATAAATAAAAACTTTTGATTTCAATAATGTAGGCTATTAGGCTAAATGTTAAAATTAACATTAACAATGCTGTAGAAGTGCAGTTTATTAGCCTAAATGTTAACTAATGTAGTTAACTAGAGTTTAATAAATGGAACATTATTGTAAAGTGTTTACCGATTTGTTATACACCGATTCAGACGTCTCGTGAGTTCGTTGTTGGACAGATGGACAGTTGTTTTAACCATTCATTAAAGTGAATCGTTCAAAGGAGTCATTAGTTCGCGAATCGGACGTGTCATTAATGGACGTGTAGCCTTGTGTGATTATCTCGGCAGTTTAGGGCAGGACAAGATTTGTGTCAACACAGAAAACATGTCATCACTAGATAGGTCTTTTCGTTTATTGAAATTGTGGCTAATGTCAGCTGAATGTGCGGAACGCTTTTCAGAGAAGATAAGGCAAAGTTTTTTTTTTTTTTTTTTTTCACAATTCACACCTCGCGGTAATTCAGGAGAAAAAATCTCTGAATGATCTACGTGAAACTTCGGTCTTCCGACCTTTTACTATCGTGTCAATTGATTTTGATTAATATTAGAGGAGGGAGCACCGCTCGTGTTTTTTGAAGACGATGAGAGAGCGCGCGCGCGGCTGGGGCTTTCTCTCTGCTCGTTCTTATATGCAGGAAAAAAAGAGATCCCGTCCGGTCTTGGAGCCCAAAACAGGAAAAGTGTAACATCTTATATCAAATTTTAAAACCTATTTAGTCAGAAACTTCATCCAACGTCATTCATTTGATGAATGCTCAAGTCCGATTTTATATATCCTCGAGTCCGAGTCCAAGTACGAGTCATCAGTCCGCGAGTCCAAGTCAAGTCACGAGTCCTGAGAATAGAGTCTCGAGTCGGACTCGAGTCCAGAGAATAGGGACTCGAGTCGGACTCGAGTCCGAGTCCAGGACTCGAGTACTCCATCACTGCCTCACTGTGCATAATGTTATTTTGGTCCTGCAAAATGAATATTAATAAAAGAAATCAAGCCACAATGTCTCACTATTTTAGAGATTTTTATAAAAAAATATTAATATTAATTTATAATATTAAAAGTCCTGCTGTGGAAGGACTTAGCCTACTTCTTTTTTTACGGATAATTTCTCCAGCCTTTGAAAAAATCCGGCATCTCTTCTGGGGAGCCTCCATTTTATCTATCTATCTATGTATCTATCTATATGAATCTATCTATGTATCTAGATATGTATCTATAATCTATCTATCTATGTATCTAGATATAATCTATCTATGTAGCCTATCTATCTATAATCTATCTATGTATCTGTCACGACACGCACACGAAACGGCAATAGTCCAAGTGCAGTTTTATTGGGGTAATCCGTATCATAATCCAGTAACAAGCAAAGGTCGAAATCCATCTAGCAGTCCAAAACACAGAAAATAAACAGGCATGAAACACAGAGAAGCGGGTGACACAATACAAGGATACCAGAATGAATGATACAACAGGCAGGGTATAAATACACAAATACTGACAAGGTAAGTGAGAACAGCTGAGTGCAATGATAGTGATAAGTGCCGACAAAGGATTGTGGGAATTGCAGTTCATGAAGATGTGGTGACGGTAGCGGGATAGACCTCTAGTCTAGAGGACAACCAGGGAACACCAACCAGACACTGTGACAGTATCTATCTATAATCTATCTATGTATTTATATGTATCTATCTATCTATCTATCTATCTATCTATCTATCTATCTATCTATCTATCTATCTATCTATCTATCTATCTATCTATCTATCTATCTATCTATCTATCTATCTATCCATCTATCCATCTATCTATTTAGCTGTCTATATATATTTATATCTATGTATCTATTAATGTGTCACTATATGTATACTCTGTCTGTCTCTAGCCTATCAGTCAATGTGTTGTGTAAATTTAAATGTAAGCCTAAATAGCCTATAACTAATCAAATGTCACTATATCACCAAAAATCCGCTATCTCAAAATCAAACTCCTCTCACAAAAACCCACGAGGTCAATATGCGTTGATTTCACTTTTATACAGATGTGCGATTGTGTGGTCTGTTCCCGACCGTGTCAATCAAACGCTGATTCGGCGGACCACACCGGATGAAACACTTAGTGAAACACTTCGAGGCTTCGTTTGGCCATAGTCACGTGACATGGGTGTTTTGAATCACGCTTCGGATCAGTGTTTCGAAACATCTGCGCTTCGGGATCTCGCAAAGCTTCGGAACGACTGTTTCGCGTCAGCCATCCCTAGATGTAACGAATTGCTTTACGGCAAAAAAAATCTGATAAAATTCTGTCATTATTGCGCTCCCTCACGCTGTTCGAACCCGAATGAAGAAGACGTTTTACTGTAAAGAATGTCCCATCTGCTTTGATGTCGTTGATCTACTAGCCTCTGATATCTGAGAGTCGCCACCGAGTTTTTCGACAGTGTTGTCAAATATCTATTCCGAAGTGTAGGGGGAGCTCTATAGAGAAACCTGCGAATATTCAAGTTTAAAATGGCCATGGCTCTTATGTTAAAAGTAAGGTGGAAAGATAATAAAAACTGAATATTTTGGGTCTTTGCATCTGTTTGTTTCAGGTTTGTATCATGTGTCATCTGATGGAGTAGAATGACACTTAAAAAAACAATAAGTAAAATTTACTTAATTTTTCCTTTGCAATTTTTTAATTAAACATTTGGAATTAAGTAAACTCCACTTAACTAAGTTAAGGAAAAATAACAGAGAATATATGTAACTATAACTTGGACAGTAAAAGTTTGAGTAATTTCTTGTTGAAGTTTGCAAACTTTTTTACTCCAAAAATATAACCCTGAATTAAACCACGCTTTTAAAAATGTATGCTTTACTTAGAAACATCTAAAAAAATAATACAATAGATATTGTATAGACACCATATCTACATACTTAAAGTAACGTGGCAATTGAACACAGAGACATCAATACTTGGTTCACAATACCTAATGACGGTAACATTTGATAGATCGTTTTTGAATGTGTCATTTTGAGTAGAAAATAAATGCTCATGTCGATAAAACAAATGCTCACGTCAGAATGTTTTTTATGTATTTTTAAGTAATAGGCCCCAACGAGTCTGTGTTAATGGAATCTCATCTGATTGTATAGTCTTAAATTCAGGGTTACCACATGGATGTGAATTATCCCCTTTGCTTTTCTCTGTTTATACTAACGAACTTCAATGTAACAGAGATGATCTCACGCAGATGACTTGGTTTTAATTTCTTGCAAAACAGACAAAAAATTGTTCAACCTATTTTGAGTGTATTAAAAGTCTTGTACAATGGTTTGACAACAGTCATCTACAATTGAACATTGAGAAGACAAAGGAATTATGCTGTGGGAATCAAAATAGGAAAGGTACAGCTGGCCTCCCATATGAACAAGTTATTATAAAAGGTATAAAGATAAAGCAAGTTTCAAATTTTAAATATCTAGGTACAATTATTGATGACAAACTCTCATTCCAGGAAAATGTGGACCATACACATAAGAAACCAAGACAGCGTTTAGGTCTACTCAGGAAGTTAATACATTTTGGCATTGATAGGAGGATCCTAACTATTGTTTACAGATCGATAATCAAAAGTATTTTAACTTATAATATCGTTTCATGGTAAGGCAATTTAACAATGAGACAGAAGAATAAATTAATACCAGTAATTAACACAGCAAATAAGATTACCGGCCAAAAACAGAGTACATTGCAAGAGCTTTTTTCACATTTTATGGAGAAAAAGGCGATAGCAGTATATTCAGACCAGACTCATCCCCTCCACTCCTGCTTTGAGGCCCTTCCTTCGGGGCGTAGGCTGCGTATACCGTTTGCTAAAAAGAACATTTATAAAAGATAATTTGTTCCATTGGCGGTGACTGTTTTAAATTGAGGTAGTTACTATAGGTGTATGAACGTGTGTATACATATTGTATTCATTCGTTTTAATCATGTATGCCCCATGTGTTGTGGTATACAATGTGGTTGTACAGTGTTGTCTGATGTATCTGTTTTTTATGCCATTGTTAAAGATGAATTTCTGTCCAGTAAATCTGAACAGACAATAAAGTCAAACAAACTAACAAACAAATGAACTCAAAATGTCACAAAATGACAAGTTACTAAACCTAACAACAAAAGCAATGATGAAATAGTGTAAATAGCTGGAAAACAGCGAAATCAACCAAATTAATTATCCAAGCTCCAGTGCATGATGGGAACACCAGTATCAGAAAAGTTTAGTAGTTTTACTTAATTTTATAACGTTGATATTTACGCTTTAAGTTTTGAGTACTAATATAGAATTTACATACTTTTTTGAATTTTGCCTCAACTAACTTTTTCATGTAGCAATTACATTTGTTTTTTTCTGTGGTATTTACTTCACCAGAGATTCATTTTTTGGGTTTCACATTAAAAAGGGGTGCTGGAATACATTCCTAGAGCTGCGGTCCTGAAACTGCAGCCTATGGTATTGCAGGATTATGCTACTGAAACAAGAGAAATCCCAAGAAAACCAAGCATTTAAAAAAAAAAATTGTAGATGTCTGTGTGTTGTCTCTATTGCATCTCTTTTATGTACAGTAAACAATGAGGGAATGGATAGTGTAGGAATGTTAATGGTTTTCCGATAATTACCGTTATCTGTCAGATTTAATCATTTTGTTCGGGATGCTATAAACAAGAAATGTACATCTGTTTCTTCTCAACCTAAGTGGGCAGTCTCAGCAGTCTATGGTATGGAGGTTTTTCATATTTCTAAATAAAGCTTAGGATATCTGTGTTCTGAATCGTGACTGGCGGTCTGGAACATAGGTGTGCCTAATGTGAAATCGACAGAATCAAAATCGAAAGAGGAAAAACGATTATTGGTATCTGTGGTATAGAGTCAAAGTAAACAGAGTGACCACCCAGCAATCCATCTGCATCTCAAGCGCAAACCTTTCTCATGTTCTCCAAACGTAGAAGGACACTTTCAAAATATTGATGTCTGACATAATTAATATATCTATTTTTAGATACAAATGAATCATCTAATTTAATTTAGCTGATGCTTTTATCAGAATGAACTCACAATAGACAATATAAGCATTTAAACTTCATGCTTTAAACCTATTTTCAACATAGAAGTATTTTGAGGAAAAATATAGTTCCCTTTCGTAAAGGGAACTCCCGCTGCATCGATACTCGATACTTTGGGGAATGCCCTCGGCATGACGCGTCTGAAGTCTGTAATGGAACTATTCCAATCTTGATTGGTGCTCGTCGCTCGTGACGTTGCATGTGACGGTGATCCGGAAGCTATAAAAGGGCAACGGAACATAGCCGTATCAGCTTTCTGTCTTCAGCAAGCGTTCTGTGTGACTGTATTGTCTTATTTGGTGTTGTTTGTCTATCTCAATATATATATGGCGAATATAGAGAAACGACTCAGGCGGTGTGCGTCCCCTTGCTCGCGCTATTTGAGCGAGGGTGACACGCACTCGTTTTGTGTTGTTTGTCTGGGAGTGGAGCATGCACGGGCAGTGCTCGAGGGCGCTGTCTGTGCAAACTGTTTTCAACTATCTATGAGAGAGCTCCGCTCCCGTTTGAGCTTGTTCGATCAATCAGATCAGGCTCGCGTTTCCAGTGCATCAGGCCCCGCGTCTGTTGAGGCAGCGCGCCGCTTGTATGCATGGGATTCGCACGTGGAGCTGGCAGATAACACTGAGACGGTTGCGACCCTTTCTCAGTGTTTATTAACCAGCTCCACTGGTCTCGCGCACGGTTCGGAAGCCCGCGCTGCGGCTTCTTCCGACCGTGTTAAAGACACAGCGTTTGATTTATCTGGCTCCGAGGGGTTAGATATTATCAACACTGAATCACATAAATATGGGGATTCGCCACCCCATATTCCCGTTATTGAGGAATTGCTGGAGGTTGTGACCAGGGCAGTGGTTAAATTAAACATTGAATGGCCATATAATAAGCAGGAAGCGACTAAGAAAAATAAAATGGATGAGCGCTTCCTGCAGACCCAGTCACAATCTTTGTGTCAGAGCCTTCCCTTTTTCACTGATCTTCATACTGAGGTATCGAGATCGTGGGAAAATCCATGTTCATCTCAATTATTTTCCCCCCATGTATATATTTACTCATCTATTAGGGAATCTAATGAGAATGGTTATGGGGTGATGCCTCGGGTTGAGGAATATTTTGCGAAATATTTTCTCCCTGACGTTGCGTCACCCCTGATAGCTCAGACACTTCCCTCCAAATCTCGTACATCGAATTTGTTAGGGAAAGCTTATATGGCGGTGGGTCGAGCCGGTGCATGCCTACACACGATGGGGTTATTACAGGCATACCAGGCTGACCTCCTCAAAGAGGTGGATGATAACTGGGAGGTCTCACTCAACGGTATTACTGAATTTCGTAGAGTAGCTGACTTATCTCTCCGTATTATTAAGGAGACGGCTCGTGCTATTGGCCGTTCTATGGCAGCAATAGTCGTCACAGAGAGACATTTATGGCTTAATCGCTTGGGGATCGAGGAGAAAGACAGGGCTTTCCTTCTCGATGCCCCCCTTTCACCTTCTGGCCTCTTTGGCGACGCGGCGAGAACCGTTGTCGAAAGGTTTCAGGAGGCAGAGCGACAATCAGCTATCCCCAGTTGTCAATCTAGGTCTCATGGGGTTGCTGCCAGGGGGCAGCCTCAGGGGACAGCCGCCAGTTCAACATATTTTGAGAAGGTTTCCTCTCGTGCCCCCGCGTATAAGGCTTGGGGCCAGAAGAGACATTCTCGTATGAAGCCCTCTATATCGAGGACAGGTCTGAGGACTGTCTCTCGGGCTAAGATGGCTTCAACTAAGAGGTCTTGTCGTAACACGCAGACCCTTATGGCCGTTCCCCCAGGAGAGCGAGTACAGGAGTCTCGCCCCCTTATACAGCCCTTAGGAAATCGATGTTTACTTCCCGCCGCCGATGGCGCTTCGGGACACATCGGCTTCCAGCGAACACAAATCGCAGTATCTGCCCGGAAACGTTGCGGCCCTGTCGAGTTCGCCGCCTCTCAGGAGGTCTGTAGAGAGCATATTTCGGTTAGTTCCTGCCAGTTAGCTGCTTCAGGTCACCGAAACCATTTGAACATTTTTAGCCAAGGCCAGTCTCGAGGGACTGGTCCCCATAATAGCATATTTAGACACCCCGAGGGGTCTTCAAAATATAGCCTGGAGGGTCCTGCTTACAGCGGAGCTAATATAAAAATATTATCTACTAAGGGTGGTTCACATGTCTGCCAGCCCCGAGCAGGGTTGGTTCTTGGAACAGGAAGTCAAGTCTCTCTTAACAAAGGAAACCTCAAGGTGAGCTCTTCCTCGGTTTCGGGAGCCCGGGTTCTACAGCCGGTACTTCATAGTTCCTGTGAGGGAAGGGGAGTAAGGCCTTGTTTCGGATCTCAGGGTAATGGATCAACCTCCGAGGGGGTTCAGATTCAAGATTCCGACTGTCAGTCAGACCAGCTCCGAGGACTGGTCTGTCGTGATAGATCCACAAGGCCCTTAACTCCTCATTCCCTTCTAACCCCATCACGGGAAGTTTCCGAGATCTGCTTTTGGGGGAAAAGCACATCAGTTCCGGATTCTTCCATTCGGCCTAGTATTGTATCCCCGCACCTCCTCGGAATGCATGGTCACTGTCCTAGCTCCATGGAGTCTTCAGGGCATCCTCATTCCTGTCCATTGACTACTAGAGCAGACGGTTCAACACCGAGGTGTTGTTTCGAGTCTCGTGAGGTGCTAGGGAATATGGCTCAGAGTCTAGGAAAAATCACCAGTGCCTCTTCAGAGAAACCGATTCCTGGGGGCGGTGTAGGTTATAGTCATGATGCAGGCACAATTGTCTCCAGCTCAGACACTCATCTTCCTTACCATAGTCATGAATATCAAGCTAGGCCAGGCCACCACTACGTGACCTTATTAAAGAGTGGGCTCGCTGGCAGCAGTGTTCAACATACTATTCTTTGGCCTGCTGTACATGGGGGCCCTGTAGTAGTGGCTCAGGACCAATGGGTTTTCCCCGAGAGGGAACCCACTCCGCATGACCAGAGTTACGCGCACATGCCCTCGTTTTCTGATCATGGGGAGGAAGTTATGGTTCCTGCTCCTAGTACCTGTGTTGGAAACACAGGGTCTGAGGAAACTTCAGAGAGACCATTAGATTCTATTTTTGACAGACACTATGTCGATGGTCTCTCTGATCAAGGAGGGGGCAGTCATCCTGTCGAGGCAGGGGCTGCAGCCCGGGGATTTCGAACTCCACCCCAAGTTGGCTTTAGCCGGGATGGAGGTCGGTTTGTCAGAGGTGCTCCTGTTTCCCCTTTATGTGGACGGCCACCTTCTGCGCCACCTCTCCCATGCTCTTCCAGCTCTGCTGGGTTTGGATATCATGATACAGACATGGTTGAGGCCATGTCTGTGTATACTTTCCCCGATTGTTCTGCCCCCGGGGGTTCTAGAGTACAAGAGGGTTCAGCAGTACAGGATCAGCTTACTCTTAGTGGCCCTGTACTGACAGGCCCAAATATGGCTTCCAAACATCTGGGCCCTTCTGGCAGGCCTTCCGCGGTGAATCCGGATCAGGATGGTCCTCCCTCTTCAGCCCAAGGTCATGATATTTCACCCTTGGCGGTAGCCCAGGAAGCTACTGGATCGGCCCCTGAGGGGGACCAATTCATAAATTCTGGTCTCTCAACCGAGGTTGTTGAGACCATTGTAAACTCTAGAGCCCCCTCCACGAGGAAACTTTATGCATTTAAATGGAAAATTTTTATTTTATGGTGCAGAGAACATCAGTTGGACCCAGTTAACTGCCCAGTGGCTTCAGTACTGGAGTTCCTCCAGAATCGTTTCTCTGACGGGCTCTCCCCGTCCACGCTTAAGGTCTATGTGGCGGCTATATCAGCCTTCCACACGCCTTTAGGGGTGGGCACGCTGGGGACACACCCACTCATAATTCGTTTCCTTCGTGGAGCCAGGAGGATGAGGCCTGCTATCCAGCCTAGGGTCCCCACGTGGGACCTGGCAGTGGTCCTCGAAGGTTTATCCCTGGCACCCTTCGAACCCCTCGATAAGGTGTCTGAGAAATTTTTATCCTTTAAGGTAGCCTTCCTGCTCGCTATTACTTCCCTGAAACGAGTTGGCGACCTGCAGGCGCTATCTGTGGCTCCCTCTTGCCTCGAGTTCTCTCCTGGCAGAGTGAGAGCCATTCTCCACCCTAGACCTGGCTACGTGCCTAAGGTGCCCACAAATGTGGCACGGTCTATAATCCTTCCGGCCTTTCATCCTCCACCGCATGTGTCGGCTGATCAAGCTAAGTTACACTTGTTATGCCCGGTCCGAGCTCTTGAGGCCTATGTACATAGGACCTCGGGCTGGAGGAAGTCGGACCAGCTGTTTGTGTGTTTTGGGTTATCCAAGAAGGGCTCCCCGGTCTCCAAGCAGACTATTAGCAAGTGGATAGTAGAGGCTATTTCTTCAGCTTACGAGGTGCGCAATCTGCCTTCACCTCTCCTGATAAAAGCTCACTCAACCAGAGGAGTGGCATCCTCTAGAGCCTTGCTAGCAGGGGTTTCTCTTCAAGAGGTCTGTGATGCCGCTGGCTGGGCCTCCCCACACACCTTCATCAAACATTACAGTCTGGATCTGTCCTCTACACCAGGTTCACAAGTTCTCATGTCTTGAGTGTGCCAGATTGCTTCACACCAGGGCAGGGTCTCTCAGTGTGGCGGCGTGGGTATTCGTTCCCCAAAGTATCGAGTATCGATGCAGCGGGAGTTCCCTTTACGAAAGGGAACGTCTCGGGTTACGTATGTAACCCTCGTTCCCTGAGTAGGGAACGAGACGCTGCATCTCTCGGCCACACTTTTCGTGCTCCTGAGAACGACTTGCTTCGACCCTTTAAAAGCTGATACGGCTATGTTCCGTTGCCCTTTTATAGCTTCCGGATCACCGTCACATGCAACGTCACGAGCGACGAGCACCAATCAAGATTGGAATAGTTCCATTACAGACTTCAGACGCGTCATGCCGAGGGCATTCCCCAAAGTATCGAGTATCGATGCAGCGTCTCGTTCCCTACTCAGGGAACGAGGGTTACATACGTAACCCGAGACGTTTTTAAGCTAACACCAGCACTGTAGCTAATGCAACATAAACGGCTAATGAACTAAAGCAAAGAGACTTATCAGTTGTGAGCATGTTAATATCAGTGTCTCTTCTCAACAATACCTTAACCCTAAACAGTCTTTGTCACCTCATCTAACATGCTTAACCTTTTAGTGGGTTTTTGTCCTTTCTGTTAGCTCGTTCTCCATTGGAGTGTTCAGATGTCCGCATCACTTTCACAATAAAGAAGACAGCAAATCTATAGGCAGAGGCAGCTGAGGGATTATGGTATAGGCAGAGAGCTAATGAACACTGAGAGCAGATGTAACACCTCATGCTGAATAAAGACACCCTGCTGAGGAAATCACAATATCACCCATCTGACATTTAGAAGATCATTATTGAAGTACTGATTTTATTGACCTTTGTTTGAGCCTAAATTTGTTTAACCGAGATAATCTATATAATACACTTATAGGTTTTAGTTGTCAGTTCAGTTTTCACAATGAAACAGTGATATATGTACAAGGCTCATTGGTCTTGTACACTTCATATTATAAATAAAAGTATGCCCAAGCTACTTTTCTACATTGCTACATTGTTGCTACATTGCTTGGCAATTGGTAATCGTCGCTGATTAGAATATGGTAAAATCCCTGCAACACATCAAAGGATTGACAGCACATATATTAAATTGATATTTAAATGTTGATTATAACATAACATTGAGACTTCAACATGTGCATCTATTGGCAACATGCAAACAGAAATCCCATATAATTTTCACCAATTTTCAAAATAATATGATAATGTTTGTTTAGCTAAATTGGTTGTTTTGAGTCTTTTTTCAAATTTGTATCATTAGTGTTTCTGCAACATCTCAGCACAGCAGAGACAGTAAAGCAGTCTCCCAGAGACTGAAAAATAAAATTATACATTGAATTGGATCTGCTAAAGGAATGTAAATAATTCATAAAAAATGGAATGGAGGAGATACTGTTCTTAATACGCATTTATCAGAGTTTAAGGTCTTCATTTATCAGCTGGTTTGTCAGAGAGAATAATTGTGTAAATGATAACGCATTGTGTTTTGGTGTCTTGGGAAATGCATCGCTAATGGTTACAGATATCTCATAATGATGGACTTAAGCGATTAAACTAATCGTTGCTCGAACACTCTTAAAGTCTGTATTGTTTCAGTGCTGGAAGGCTGTTTATTTTAAAATCTAGGAGAGTACATATGTTTTTTATTTTTTTCATTGCCTCGGCTAATTTCCTTAAATCCGTTATGATAAGTCCCATGGTCGCACCTATGTCACAGCAGGCAGTGCTGCACATTAGTCAATTAATAGTCTGGTAAATGACACAGTTCCAGTCAATTTATTTACTAAAGGGAATCTAGCCATGGTCCCCACATGATTCCACACACAGAGACTCAACAGAAGTCCTAAAGGAGGTCATTGCTGCTCATCATAGTTTTTATTATTTTGCATGTAGTGTTTTGCTCGTTTCAGTTTGGATACTGGGTATCTACGTCATATACCATGAATTTTGTATGTTAAAACCTATTTGAATTTCTTTATTTTAATATACATTTTTCATAAGCTAGTTATGGATTCTTGTCGATTGAAGTTATGTTTATATGAACGCTTAACTTTTCAATCTAATTCACATTTTCGTTTATATGTGGATTATTATCCATTCTGAACAAAACTTCAGCGGATGCGTAGTGTCTCAGTCACGACGTTCAGAACTTGAGAAAGCCACCACGATCTATATAATATATCAAGGGAACTATCACAAGCATAATTTAATGTAGGGAACATATTTAACAAATGTTTAGTAAACTTTGTCCATTATAATTGACCAACACTTTTGCAAATCCACCAATATTGGTAAAGAACTGCAAACGTCTGGCAATGCTCTGCAAAACAAAAAATGTACCCTACATTAACATTTTTTATCATCAACATTAAATCTGCAAGGTAAACTCCAGATGATATTTAATTTCATTTTATTTTACATTACTGCTCATAAAACGTATTTTTACTCCAGTGCTGCACAGAGCTGCATGAGTTTGATCAGATATGAGATGGATGGGGTTTGTTTCAGTCCTGTACTGAATGAACGCTAGCCGACTAGCTGCTGGAGTCCACTG
The DNA here is from genome assembly GCF_965113295.1 of Leuciscus leuciscus. Classification (NCBI taxonomy): domain Eukaryota; kingdom Metazoa; phylum Chordata; class Actinopteri; order Cypriniformes; family Leuciscidae; genus Leuciscus; species Leuciscus leuciscus. The sequence goes on along the minus strand of NC_138735.1, from coordinate 11,209,143 downwards.
GCCACATATCAAAAGGCTCCGCTTTAGTGCAAAGCATTCCCAACGGACAGAGGCAAAATGTGCCACCATTATACAGGCCTCTCTCCTGGCTCTACCTCCTGACAGGGGTATTAAAATCAAATAAATCAGCCATTAAGAGCAGGCCATAGCAATTGAAATGCTATTAATACCTGAACCGTCAGGCGAGTGGAGTCTTGTGATATGATAATCGTGCACCTCAGCCTTCTAATTGTATGAGACACATTTTTATTTTTGTGGATTTCTTGAAAAAGGTGAAAAGTGGCCGGCTCGATGTCACTTCCATGTCTGTTCATTAATTCAACACGAGGGACAGACTGAGCAGCCATTTTAATTGAATTGCGGTGTCAGCGTGTGCACGGTGCACTTGATGTTACCGTTAGATCGCTTACCTTAGTCCTTCCACACAGGCTATTAAATGTCCATTAGAGTGATATTTGTCAGTCTAACTCAGTACAATTTACTTGATGTATGACCGTCATTTTTTCGAAGGTGAAGAGGTGTTATGCTATCACATTACAAAGGCAACAGTACATTTCAAGGCAACACACAGACCAAATTAAGAAACAAAAAGTTGTGCAAAGAGTTAAAGTCAATGGTTTTTTGACCAACTATAAACCTTTTCAATTTGTGATTATTGAATAAGGATGTTTAAAAATCATTCAAATTCAAACAGATTCACTAATGAATGAAAAAGCCATAAAACATGATTTGCTCACAATTCAGACATTGCATATGGCTTTTGAGCAAATGTTACCTTACCCAATATAAATATTTGGCCTATAAATATTTGAGAAGAGAGCTTGGCCTAAAAAACAACAACTATATTCATAACAATTACATGACTTTTAAAAATCTGTATTCTGTACATTTGATGGCACATAATAATCAAAAGATTTAATTTTACACTAGGTCAAATACAATCCTAAACTTAAACACAAGGCTGACACGTATTCTGAAAAGTAAAAGTAAAATGAAATTGCTCATGGCAGAGTAATTATTGCGAAGTAAAATTCAATGTGGCAGGTAGAGCTAAAACAAATGGAGCAACCTCAAGACGAGTTTGTGCTTATTTGAAATTTCACAGAGGTACTTTTTCAGCTGTCACAGGTTATTGATATATTCATTAAAGGAACCTGTTCTCTCTTATCAATTTCTTTTTGTCAGTAGCATGTTGTCACCCTCAGTTGACAATGAATCAATTTACAATTATGATTGTTGATGGCCCATGACACAAACAGTGAGGGAATGTCATTAGATGAACATTAAAATGATGCACAATGCAGTGAGACCCTGACTGCAGCTGTTTACTCTATAGCCCACCATTTACTATGGGTGCCACTGGCCTGTAAGCTTTGGAAAAGGGACAAACACAACTTAAATGGGACACTTTTATGTAAAAGATACAAATAGATTGAATTTATATGACATAAAAATAGGCAAGCCAGAAATGAAACTTCTCTGATAATGTACTTGCCCTCATGTCATTAAAATTTGTTTGACACTCTATCTTAGATTTTTTATTTGTGGACAAATCATTCCTTTAATGCCTGCTGCAGATTTCGGCATTACAAATCACAATGTATGACATGGATCTAATAAACTTGGGTACAACATATACGTACTGTACGATGACGACACCTACTGAATCGTAGGCTACGACTCAAGTTAGTACAGAAGAATAAAACGTCATCAGAATGCGCTAGTGGTAAACAAATAGAGCAAGGTGAATCACTCTTTGGCATTTGTGGTTTTTATGTGCGCTGAAAAAAGAGGAGGAAGCAAAATAGGAAAATGTTGATGCATTCATGGCTAGGGAAAAGAGGCTAACTTGGCATGCCAATTTTGCAAATGGAGCTTGAGGTTAAGTAGTTTTAAGTTTTAGCACCATGTTGCGTTGATCAATACGCCATTTCATGTTGCATTTTATTGGCTAGTCAGAGGATATAGGTCGTAGCAGCAAACACACTGTGAGAAAATTATCGCAGGCTATCTTTGGTCACAAGATCGTGACAACGGCCATCTTTGAACTTCTCTCACTGTACGACGTAGAACCAGCCACGGCCACAGAAATCGCCACGATTTGTCATCTTTCGTATGAGATAGCCCAAAATCGTATAATGTGTAAGAGGCATAAGGTCCTTGAAGTGAGATGGAATAAACATCTTAAAGATTTTTGTCAAAGACAGAGGAACACAGCTAAAGAGTGAAAGCTGTTTTTGTCTCCCCGTGGCTCTGATAAAAGCCTTCGCCAGGCTCACTGACCTTGTTGCCATGGTAGACTAACGTGACACTGGTGGAGATTTGATTGCCTGCCCCAGCTGAAGTGAAGGGAAGAGACAGCGTAAATGAAACTCCATTCATCTTAATGAAATGCAATTATTTTCCACTTATTAATCATTGAGAAATCAATATGTCTCTTCTTGGGTGAGTCTCGGCTGGATTTGTCATCCAGCGCTGCCCATCAATGTATCATCCTCATACTAAGACATTCTCAGGTTCAGTCACCTGTGTCCTCTCACCGAGACAGAGACTTGTGCGTCTAAGCAAGGAGACAGACATTAAAAATGGTGCTGTACTGCACAGAGATGGATTAACGCTCATTAAAGCGGACTCCTGATAATTGTGTGTTTCTCACCGATCAATTCTCTAAACATATTGCATAATGGGACATTATTAAAGTCTAAGCGACACAACTGACTTTGAACGAGGGATGTGTCAGTGAAAATGGAGTATCCTCACCTTTTATTGCATCTCTGAAGATCAGTCTGATGTATTATCCCAGTTTAGAAGAGTTGCACATAATGAGATAGTGGCATGCATTGGATACAGGCTAATGCATATTCAAGCTACAGCGCAGTCGTGGCTAGACGTGGCTAGACGTGTAAATAACTCACACCCGGTTAGTTAACAAAAATAAGAGCCATTACAGTTGGGGAGGTGTTGAGGGAACAGCAGTGCTTTGTTATCTTTACCTCTTTACCGCTCTGCGGACCCCAAAAGAAAAACTTGAGGAGGTTTTTGAAAAATCGTGGGAGAAAGTAATGATTTGGGAGGCTCAACCCTTTGTTTTCCCTCTCAATAAAGAGAACGATGTGAGGCCTGGCGTGATGTATGACTGTTTAGTGGCGCTTCCGCACAGCGCGGCGTATAAGCAAAGCCATGTTTCATTGCAAAGAGCTCATGCTTTACAGCACTTGGTGCCTCTGATGAGAATATAATGTTCTACTGCGTCTAAATGCTCCAGGTCAAGACTTGATTTGCTCCGATGTGTGGGCAGAGTGAGCTTGGGGACCGGAGCTACATCAGGGGTCCAAGCTGAGGACCTCTGCTTGGTCCCAAGATTTTTTTTTAAACAACAGCAGCCATGCATGACCAGGCACTGGGAAGCTCTGGGTTCGGTGATGGAAGGCAGGTGGGACGGTTTTCACTCCAGCCTGGCGTAAGAAAGATGATTAGATCCTGCAAATGCAGCAGAGACCCACCATGCACCAAATGAGTTATCAGTGTGGGAACTCTCAACAGGGAAAGCAGAAGGTTGTCATATTACACAGGCACAAATATTGGGGAAAATAGTCTTTGATAGAATGGCACTCGTATTTAGACTTGGCAGATATCCCAGAAATATCTAATACTGACAGACAAATAAGGACAGATTTCCAGATTGTATGATCTTGGCCCTTCTGTTCAGCTATGCTACTGTTAGTTTCCCAGTATGAACACTTATTCACTTTAATGTTTCTCTTAAATCCGATGGCACACACGTCACAGCAGCATATCCATCATACATAGAATGAAAATGAAAAACCGTAAACAATCCTAAAATATAACACCTTTCTTATGGTCTCTGCCAGCCAAAGAGTTGAAGGAGCAATGAGAATTATAAACTGTAGTACATGGCCAAACTCATATAATGCATGTATGCTCAGGGAGTTGCTGTAATGCTAAATTAATGGGGCTTTCCTCTGCAACTTTGCCTAGCACTGGAAACAATTAATTAGTGGCCAGGGCTATAACAACTTTAATGCTTGTTTCTGTTGCTAGAAGAGCTTCTTAAAAGCTCAGTGTGGGGGCAGTTTTATCAGGGTGTTAATCCAGTAAGGGGCCGCGGACCCCAGGTACCGTGCCACACTGACCAGATGAAAGACTTCCAGCTACATTTACGGCTCGTGAAAGTGGTAGGAAGCGAGCAGATCCCAGCCACAGACAGAAAATTAGGCTGTAAAGTCCCAAGAGGTTTACTCTCTTAAAAGCTTTCGAGAGAGCTACAAGTAAGCGGATGGAAATCTCCAGGCCATAAAAGGAGTGTGCGGCTGATACAAAAAAAAGAAGAAAAGAGAAACAAGATGAGGTAGGGCTTTTCATCAACAGACAGGACTACAACTGTTAATCGACAGGAGGCTAAACTATGTTGAGGTTTAACATGAATCTAAACAATGCCAGTACATAAACGCCAGCAAAACTCACCATGGGGAGTTCGCAGGAAAACAGCGAAGATAATACTGTTTCACGCAGTGCGTCAAATAAGTCTGGCTGCAACCTTGACCTTGCAGGCCAGATGGCAGGAGCTTGGCAGCCATGTCGGAGGTTTGAACCGTCCTGTGACCTGTGTGATCCTGAAGAGAGCGTCCGCTCGGCAGCGGCACACGAGATGAGGGCCATCTGCTGCCCTACTTGCATTCACACTCACAGAAAGACATCCACAAAATGACTACTAATGTGAGACATGTAGAAGGCTGCTGTCTTTAACCAGAGCCTTGTAAATGTGTTGCTAATCTGCCAGCTGATATACTTAATATTTTTCATTGTGCTCTTGGGATTGAGGCAATTGGAATAAAGGCGCATTTTCGAGCTCCAATTCCCAAACAGTCCAATTAAAGTCCAGCGCTAACTGAATGTGAGGAGAGAGGCCGGTCAGCGCTGATGACCCAATCTGCTCGAAACCAACATCCGTTTATTGGGTTAAGCACAAAGCAATGTGTCTTGTCACTTTGCAGAGACAAGGCCAATAGAATCCAGTGAATGGAATTAGATTGTCATTGATGTGTCAGGGAAAGAGAGAACAACAGATCGATGGCAAATTACCAAGCGTGTTGTGCGCATGGACATCATGAAAGAGGTGTAGACTCCATCCCGTTGTTGGGGGAGTGTGAACGGGGAAAGTTCTGCCCTTCTTGCTTGGAGCGATCGCTACAGTGAGGAAAAGCGAAGGAGAGGAGGAAAAAAACAACAACCAATTCCAATAGAGCACTAATGGGCCACATCGTGCCAATACAATAAAAAATGGCTCTTTTTGTTCAGTCAATAGAGAGTAAATGAAAATTTAACCTTTCATTAAATGCGCTGCTATTATGTCTCTTCTACTTGTTTGCTGTTCTATTTCACTGTGCTACTTTTATTATTTTTTGTCAATTTAATGCTAAATGTGCATGCTAATGTTCCTGACAAGAGAAGCACTGTCAAGGATTATTCCCTGTGCTACCCATGCGACAAACACCAGCACTAGAGATGGGAATAAAAAAAAAAAAGAACAATTCTGATTCTGATTATACTTAATAGTTCCTTAACGGTTATTTTAGTACTTGAAGAATTGGTCTTAACCACTAAAACACAGCTATACTATGAACAGCAGCTATGCTAATTCTTCTCTTTTCCAGTCCTACATATTGCTCCAGCTCCTGTTTAGATCCAGCTTTTGCAAAGACTTCAGATGATGCCAAATTTGGATCGACATACAAATCATTCAAGTATTATCCTTATATTGAAATCTTTATGATCACAAGCTGTAAACATTGCCTGTCATTATATCTGCTTTACTAAATACAAGATGTTTACTAACCACATAACTTGTATTATCTTACAGCTTTATATTATTGCCATATGGTACGGTGGCCCAGTAGTGCACAATGCAACGAAATTTAAAGGGGCAACCTTAAGTTCACAACACAACGATATAAAGCCGCAACACAACGGAAATGCTCCCGACCACTAGAGGGCTCTCAGAGCGCGGTAAAGTTATTAAAAAAGTTAGTTTTTAAAAAACGTGGAAATTACTTTTCCTTGCCATTGTTCTATAGAGTCAAGTCAAGTCAAGTCAAGTTTATTTGTATAGCGCTTTTCACAATACAGATTGTATCAAAGCAGCTTCACAGTATTAAATTAAAATAATACAACAAAGTTTGTTTCAATAGGAATTTATTGATTGATAAAATTAAATTAAATATCCCCAAAATATCCCCAACTGAGCAAGCCAAAGGCAACAGTGGCAAGGAACCGAAAAACTCCATCAAGTGACCTAATGGTGTCCTAAAACTCCATCAGGTGACCTAATGGAGAAAAAAAACCTTGGGAGAACCCAGGCTCAGTCGGGGGCCAGTTCTCCTCTGGCATTTATGAGCTAGAGGCCGGATTGTAGTTTGAACTGTAGGATTATATGAATGCCTGGCTGAAGAGATGCGACTTTAATCTAGTTTTAAACTGGGAGAGCGAGTCTGAGCAACGAACAGTATCAGGAAGACTATTCCAGAGTTTTGGAGCCAAATGTGAAAATGCTCTCCCTCCTTTGGTGGTTCTGGATATCCTAGGTATGACCAAAAGCCTTGAATTTAGTGATCTTAAAGAGCGCGATGGATTATAGGGTGATAGAAGATCCGTTAAATAGACTGGAGCTAAGCCGTTTAGGGCTTTGTAAGTCAGTAGCAATATCTTATAATTAATACGGAGCTTTATAGGTAACCAATGCAGTGATGATAAAATCGGTGTTATATGATCATATTTTCTTGATCTCGTAAGAACTCTAGCGGCGGCATTTTGGACTAACTGTAGCTTGTTTATTGAGGATGCATAGAGTCAGCAGTCTTAATATATCAATACCACGATTCGTTTTAACAGTGTGTAACCATTGTATATCGATATAAAATATGACTTCAAAATCACCTACATTAATTATAGCTGCGTATTTATACTCTATATAAAATAAATAAAATAAATGAATAATTGTTTACTGTAAATACATGCAGGGAGGTATTGGGAAAAAAAGTCACCTGTATAAGTCAGTCTACTACCAATACAATCAAGCTTTGGATTTTGAACATGTCTGTTTTTGAATTTAAAGGTAATTTGAATTAATACAAATTATACGTTTAAACAACTTGGAGGAATTGGCAGACGTTCCCTTAGGGATCATGCCCTGTTGTAGCGCGTCAATACATTCCAGAATATAAATATGCAGCTATAAAGCAGATTTTGAATTAATAAATGTCGATATACAATGGTTAGCTACATACTGTTAAAACTAATCGTGATGTTGACATATTTTTTTAGACTGCTGACTCTATAGAACAGTGGCATGGAAAACTAACTTTATCTCGCTCCGAGAGCCTTGGCTTGTTTCCGTTGTGTTGTTTTCCGTTGTGTTGTGGCTCATTTCCGTTGTGTTGTGGATTCATTTCGTTGTGTTGTGGCTTAATTTTGTTGTGTTGTTAACTTATGTTTCCTTTTTGAATTCCGTTGTGTTGTGCACTTCTGGGCCACCGTAATACGGACATTACTTTGAAACACTCATCTCTGGCTGATAACAGAATACTTCTTTAATGGAACATTGAAGCATGCATTTTCTGTGAAGCTACTTTGAAACTATATGTGTTGTGATAAGCATTATACAAAAAAAACTTGAATTGAATTGAATACTAAACAACAAACAGTATTACACGTTGGTAACATTTATCCTTTATGAGAAAACTCTTTGCTGTTCAGATCTTCTGTTTAAAATTAGGTGTCATATGCGTGAGCGACACTGACAGTTCTTAATTCAAATTGATTAAATAAGTCAAAATAACTCAGACTGATTTATGAGTCTCATTTTTGGGTGATTCATTAAAAGTAACTAGCTCAAAAGAGTAATTTGTTCGAGAACCAAAAAATACTGTGTCCACATTAAAAAAAACGAATTTTCACTTAAAGTCATTCAAATTCAGCTCCAGTATCCAAACAATGGTTTCCTGATTACTGGATCTCAACACTAATGAGTACACAAGAGAACACAGATACATATGGAGAAAGATCGCTAAGCAAAACGAAGCAACATATACTCTGATGTTGTCGTAATGACAAGAAGATGAAAAGAGAAGAAGAAGAGGAAGAGGAAGAAAAAGAGAAGTGATAAATCTGTAGGCATCCTGTGAGTGAGATGAAAAGGCTCAGGGCTCAGTTTCCACTGTGGCCTACCTGCCCTTTTAATTAATTAGTACTGGCAGAAGTGCCGCCCATGGGGAAGGCGGGCCCTCTGTGTATTGCCAAGGTGATAATGTCCGAACGTTGAAAGCAGAGAGGCAGGCCTCTGCAGATCTGGACGCAATATGCACACACTCTCACAGCGGATGCATGAGTCCATCCCTCTACGACTGAATGTGCAAATCAACATGCAGACTGCCCCGGCCGGGCAGCCCATCTTGTGATTCATAAAAGAAGCATTCCTATGAAGAATGGGACAGCGGAGGCTACATTTGATATTAATAGAAAGGTCCGAATGCATGATGGGAAGAGTGGTATTGACCTTACCTGTACACTCACCCTTCACACAATCCTTCCATTGGTGGCTCTACCGCCATCCCATTTCCCCTCAGGCTAAAAGATGTAGATAAAAAAGACTTCACAATATCTTATACATATATACATATATCTGCTCATACTCAAAGGCAAGTCTGCGGTGGGCTAAAGCTATTGGCTGTTAAGGTGACATGTGACCCTATCTTTGGGTAAGTGCATGCACGGGTGAAAATGGGGCCTTGTTGTGGTGGGGAAAAAAAGAGAAAAAATCGAGGCTGAGAGAAACTTTTTTTTCTGTTTCAAGTAATGAGCGAGTGCACCTTTACTGCCCTAGGCCTTCATACACAATTTAGCCAGAAAGCCAGTGCTGATCATGATTTAGCTTTTGACACCGCCGGCCCTGAGGCGGCCGCAGACTAATACAGATATCTGACTCGCAGCCCACCGCGGAACGCGAGGAGAGACAGAGAGAGAGCCCTTTTATTGACTAAATGATAAAGGGCTTTGTAATGATAAATAACAGTCATTTTATTGTGGAATTCCCAGAAAAGACACATACTACACAATATATAAAGAAAAAAATACTGGAGGGTTGCTGCCCTCTCTGTAGCTGAACAATAATAGCTGATGGCTTCAAATCTTCTTATAGAAGTTCTGCATACAGTTGTTCTTTGATTATAATGCTTCTCTGTCCTGTTACAGCATACAATATGTTAAACTCTTGTCTATTAAAAGCATGGTGTTTACCGTTTATTGTCTAACAGTTACAATTACAGAGATATTACAGATGAATCACTATGGTCATTCCATCACAAACTGAGCTATTTGAATATGAATAACAGTGGTTGTGACTAAATAAATAATATAAATATATGCTATAAACGTATATACAATATATAATATTAATGACATGAATTCTAATAATTAAGATATTGAAGTGAAATATTTTAAAGCAGTGAGGCTCAAATTACTGTGCGTTATAGTTTTGGACATGTTTCCTCACCTTGACCACGTTAAAATCACTTTAATGAACAGCCACTAATGGCTAAATATTTTGATACAAATTTGGAATATGCAGTATTATAATAAATGGCAGTTTGTAATACCAATATTGATAAATATATTGATAATGCAGAACATCCACCTGTTGATGGCAAAATAACAATTTCATAATTTCAGTGACTATAGTCACTAAAACAATAATTTAAGCATTACTTTAAAGTTGGTTATGCTGGGTTGTTTCAACCTTATTTTGGGTCAAATATGGACAAACCCAGCCATTGGGTTCGATTTTCAAATTACATTTTTAACCCAACGTTTGGGTTTGTCCATATTTGACCCATTTTTTGAGCATTTTTTAGAGTGTATGCCTCATATAATTTGTTAAAATTCATATAAATTGAATGTATTTGATAACATTTTACTCAAATATGATTAAATAAATGGTATTTTGTGAGTGGTATTCTTGCAGAAAGTCACATATTTGACTGGACCGAAGGATGAGTTTGAAACTCCCACATGAATTATTTAGCGCTCTAATTAAGCAAAGATGGAAACGTCTGCACAAGCACTGCTAAATAAGCTTTTCAGTTCGATCCTTAATGAGGGGGGATTTTAATGTCTTTATGCTGTCTGAAACAACTTTTGCCATAATTGTACTTGAGACTCTATGACCCTTTTTAACATATTAAATTCACTTTTCAAGGTGCCTTTCCAAGGTAGAACTAGTGAATAATGAGTTTCAAAATAAGCTCGTTAATTGACTCCCGGTAAATTTAGATTTTCGAGAGCGACATATACATTTTCCCCCTTTTAAAAGCGAACCATTCCAGATAATAAAGTTATTAATCTTTCCCATATAGTAATTATCTCTGTAATTATAGTGTAATTGCACATACATCAAGGACACTCTCGTACCAAGAGCAGCCGGGCTCATCGTGATACCCACAAAGTCGGCTTCAGACGTTTATCCTCATGTTTTGTCTAGATTGTGACGTGCGGCAGTACACTAACAGAAAGCAGAACGCTTCATCAGGGCTGTAAATGCGCTAACATGATAATGCTGGTTTAATTACCCTTGGTCAGCCCACTTACAAACCCATCACTGCAGCAGTCAATATCCCACAGGATTCATTCAAGCTCGGTTTGATGGTTAACATGGGAGTCTTTGCTGCATGCTTTAGCCTAATTGATATCCTTATTTAGCAGAGGGCCACGGGGACTTGAAGAGAGTTAAATGGAGCAGTTTACGGTACTGTAACGCTGATCTCTGGACCACAGCTCATTGATACTCATCATAATTCATCCTCATTACATGCTGTTTCAGAGTATTGCTCAGTGTTTTCTGTTTAAGCGTTCATTAAAGTAGGTAACACTGGGATCTGTGCAACTGGTTATTATAGTGTAGAAGTGACCTCGTCGGTCTATTAGATATTTAAGCTGTGCTCACACTGTCTCAAAATTACTACAATGACAAGGTGACCAATTCATGTTCACAGCCTCAGACATTATTTGCATCGCTATCACCAAAATGGTTGCTTACGTGGCTTTGTTGCTGATGGGAGTACAATACTGTGGCAACTAAGTAAAAGCATAAATGTGTCATTTCTGCACCATGGAATTATGAAAAATAATGCTTGTTTTCAAACACGTTTCCCCCATGGTACCCCATTGGTTAAAAATAAAATAAAATAAAATAAAATAAAATAAAATAAAATAAAATAAAATAAAATAAAATAAAATAAAATAAAATAAAATAAAATAAAATAAAATAAAATAAAATAAAATAAAATAAAATAAAATAAAATAAAATAAAATAAAATGTCCCACCCCCAAAGCCATTGCCATTGAATTAACCATTGTTAAGCAATATTTTAAAAGTACCATAATACTTGCACTGGGATGGAATCAACTAATGAAAATTTTACACGGCAAAAAGTAAATGTAGTGAAGTTGACTCTGTCATGTAAAATAACACTGTATTGACACAATGCATTAGTGTCGTTTGATTGGCAAATTGTCAAATCTACTTGTTGTTACATATTGAATACACAATTCAGCATTAAGAATCAATAAAGCGTATGAGGTATATGCAAAAATGACATATCACACAGAATATGTGTAGAGGATAATGTCTTATTTTAACTTGAAATCATGATGGTCAAGTGACAGTATAGCTTTCATAAAATTCGGAGTTTCCGACTTGTAATTGCAAATTTGATAGATTTAAAGTAATTCTATAATAGATTAAATTTGTAATGTGACAAATGCAAGAAGTGACAATTATGTGTGAACCGTTTGATTCTAAAATAAGATTTTAGAAGATTAATTTAAAGCATGCAGAAATGTATAAAAAGAGCTCATGGGTTAACTTTACTGTTGTTGTGCTAGACTGACGCAAGCCCCAAGGGTTTAGCCGGATAGCCCTCTCCCATGCTTTAAATAATCAATTAAAGAACGAGGAGCCAAATAAATGAAGATTGTGATTGCTCTATTTAAGTAGGTTTTTAGGTCTGCTATGCTTTATCCAGATATATCTCATTTTCATTCCAAATTAATTAGCATGGACCACAGTGTGTGTGATAGCACTAGTGTTGTAGACTGGTTTCATCATTTCATTCTCAATACCAACTCATTTTTATAAATAGGTTGCTAAAAATAGTAGTTCACCCACACACGCACACATACACTTATATATATAAGAAAAAGGGGGGAAAAGTTTTGTACATTTATCCTATAGTTCTTGTGAGTGATATGTCATTCTGATATTCCTTCAGGCCTGATGATTTTTCACAAACTTGCAGCTGGACAGCCATAAATGGCTCCCAATTTCCAGAGAGCAAAGGCAGCCCATTTCTTCATGTGACACTGAAGAAGAGTCCAGAGAAATGGATTAAATCACTTATGAAATGCTGGATATGAACATGAATGGCTGATTATGAACATGATAGAGACACCTGAATTCACTGATACAAGCACACAAACAACTCTACTCCTGCTCAACCACTGTTCAAAATACATAAATATTTCTCTCAACATTTTTTTTTTCTTCCTGAAAGTAGGCCTACACACAAAATTAGATTTTTTATAAATTAATTAGATTTTTTTTTTTTTTTACATTTTAAATATTAGACAAGGTGGTTTCACAACATGAGACATTGTTGTCAAGCCCTGCAATAAACTCGACATCCTGGGATAGACTCCAGTTTGGAGAATGAATGGATGGATCGATTGATTGAACAAACTGTCTTGAAGAATCATTAACATTGTGATCTGTATGTAAATAAAGATGAATGGTATTAGATCATTATTATATATTATTTAGATTTAATTTGTTATTTGTCCATTTTTGCCCCTGAGTTAATTTAAAGAGTAATTTCTGTTAATATAGTTCATTTGTACAGTTGCATTGTTTATTAGTTAATTTAATAATGAATTATAAATTCAAAGAGTTTGAGATGACATGGCTGATTATGTAAAGTGTTGTTATCACACCGCCTTTAAATCTATCCATCAATTCCTCTGCTAACCAATTATTCATTTGTTTACTTCTTTCTGATTCGCATAAACGCCTATGTCTTCTGACAGGGGCTCTGTCAAAAACACACAATATTGCAATTCATTCAAAATTCATTCTGTTCAACATATCTTAGTCTCAGCTGAAATAAAAGATATGAAACCTTCAACGCATCATGTCCATTTGACTAAATGATATCTTTGTGTCCTATATCACACAACATGGAATGTAATCAGAAATGTTTCCAACACGTGATACATAGTGGAACCCTAATGCATTTTTATTGCAGTCAGAAAGATTTATTTTGCAGCATTGGCTGGATGTTAGGACAGTCACCGGGGATCATTGCATCCAATTTCAGAATACATCAACAAACATCAGTCACTGCTAATGGAAAAAATCAACAAATTATTGTAAACACATGTTTGTTCTCTTTTTTCAAAATGCACTATATGTATTTAGGAAGAGAAAAGAAAAACAACAGCTCAGTGTGTGTTATATAAACTTATATATGTAGTATATTATTGCTTCAGTTCAAGGTCATTGGTTTTGATGAGATTTCTTATCTATTCTTCATATATAAGAAATATAATGTCTAGTTTCTTAGTGTCAGCACAGTGACATGAAAGAAAAAAACATATTAGCTATTGCAGAAGATGGTAGTTTAGGGAGGAAAAAAGAAAAGGAAAAATGTACAGGATCAAAGTAGAAGTTAATGTGCATGTGTATGTAATCACTATATGTTTATCCAGTTTTTACCCAGTAAAGAGTGAGTGAAAGGCTAATTGGAAACAGTCAACAAGAGCTAAACAACAGCAGGCCTGAGAAACAGGATTTTGGCTTTGACGGTCTAATCCTGATAATGCTATTCAGTACATCAGCCAGACATCATGTTTTCTGCATTTAGTTGTTTGCTGTTGGTCAATTCTCTTAAATTGTATTTTGTTGGAATCCATTTGCTTTTAACTCTGTAAAAGACATGCCAAATTCACGTTGCCAATCAAATTGAAATGGTAAGGAAATGCTTTACATCATTCGATTTGCCCTATTTCTTACCGGCAAATTTACAAACGTGGAAGAGTGCCGAGGAATTGAGCAGAGAGGTTATAAAGAACATAATATATGCTCTTAACAAATCCTAATATAGCTACTTGAACTTATATAAACACAATAATAATGGTATAATAGAGGGACACATGTTCATGGTCATGGTCCCCCTTTTTTCTTTCTTAGACGATTCATCCAGTCTTTCCATGATCCATTCCAAAGCTAACTCTAAAACTGAGCAATAAACATTAACAAAAAACATTTTTACTGTAAAACTTCATGTATTGTCTTGTATAAATATGATGCAATATAATGTCAGGTAAGCAAAAAAAAAAAAGTGTATTATTATTATTATTATTATTATTGTTATTATTTTATGTTCAAATTAACTGGTTTATTCAAGTCAAAAAAATGTAAGTCAACCTGGTTACTTTAAGTTATTCAGCTTTTGTTTCTGTGATTGTGTGGCCACTTCCGATTTATTAGCTATAATAAATAACTAAATTACCAGAATAAAAACAAAATGCAGTAAATTATAAAATAATTTATGCTACAAACCAGTGTGTTTATGATTACGATAATAAATGAAAATTATATGATTACAAATAACAGTTTGCACTATCAAGCAGCATAAAGGACAGTTTTGCACACCTAAATTAACTGAAAGCGGATGAGGCTTGAAACCTCGACACAATCAAGTTATAATTGAACCCTGCTCTTACATTAAGAACAAGATGAACACTTTAGCAAACTTCATTATAAGGTGTCATATCAGGTCATATTATTATCAGGTGTCATATCATTATCAGGTGTCATATCAGCTGGAAATAGATCCTTAAAGTAACAACTGCATAGTTTCACCTTTTTTACCGCCAATTATTAGGCGAGTAATACTTTCTAAACTAAAATATGTACAATAGTTCACTGTGACAAATATGTACAAGCATTGTCTTGCTAAATACAATGTATATGTTCATACATTGTTGTTCATATTTACACTTTTAGAAAGCATAAGCATAATTTTACAGTCAAATTAGTTTATATGATAACTTACAGTTAGCAGGTACCAACTGTAATGTTTTCAGCTTTGCTTTGTTCACTTCACACACACTTCACAGACATGTGCGTACAGGTGTGTCGCTGAAACATACACAATGTTTTGGAGTCAAACACTCAGTCTGATGCATTTGAATGATGAATTATTAGTGCTAAATGCTAAACACATGTGATGAGCTCTTTAGATGTGATTACTGTTGTTACCCTGCCATCTGCTGGTCCCTCGCCTCGCTATCTCTCCCTCAGTCTGTCTCTCTCTCTCTCTCATGCTCTTATGTGTCATCTCTGCAGAAAGCACAGGAAGAGAAAAGAGAGTGATTGTTATCGAAAAATAAGCATGGTGTTTGAAAGGGAATTTAATTGAGGCATTCGTTATATTTGAAAAGGTGAATTCCTCTGGGGCGACTGCAGGAAACTCGACCCATTTCATAGCCTCAGACATTAATAAAGAATGGCATCTTTTGACTTTAGCTTTCAGACCACAACCTTAAACGGGCTAAATATAGGGGGAGACAGTAATTCCCTCCACCTTGGGGGATGAGACGCAGGACAGGAGTACAGAACGGCGGAGGAATCCAATTAGCAAAGCGGGGAGACCCAGACGCAGTCGCACAAACATGCAAACAAACACACAAACTCCAGTGTCAGACATGCAGACATACACACTCTCAGACCGCGTGGGTCTTTCTTCTTAATATCTGTGCCATTAATAATCCACAGACCTCTGATGGTGCGTCTAATAGGAGGCATCCGGTCTGAGCTCTGGTAACTAATAAAAAATAGGAAGTGAACAATGTTTTCGTCTGGTCGCATGAGAACACCCACTGGGGCCAGTTGCAGGAAGGGTCGCATGCTCTTAAATATTTTTCCTTGTCTTCTTATTAAAGGATTATGAGCTTATATTTAGTCATTGAGAGAAGAACGTTGTGTGTTTTTAAGAACGTTGACGAGTGATCTTCTGTGTTAAATGAATGTTCCAAACGTAGGATTATGAATTTTCCTAAAGCTGCTGTATTTTTGAGTTCTTTGAAGTAACGTCCCACTTAATGTAACGTTAATTCTGGAAAGATTGTCATTTATGGCACATGCAGTTTAAATGCAAGAAAAAAAATGAGGGTTAAAGTATCCCTATGCCCTGTATTACAATATTCATAAGTTATTACTATGCCATGTCAAATACATCAAATAAATGCAAAAGGTATTTATTGACAATATTCATTTTCTTAATCATAATTCAGTTCTTAGGGTGAAAGGTGAACGTTGGCCTATATTGCAATGCGGAAGTAAGCTATTTTCTGTGAATGTGCGAGAGTTATGATTTATTGCAATGTATTGTTCTTCTGCTATATATATTGCAAAATAAAAATTTTACCAGATGACTTGAATAGCTCTATTTGGAAATAACTGATCCTAATCATTCACCCTGATTGGAGTGATTCTGCATGGATCTGCATGGAAAATAATAAACAAATTATAAGCATAAATAAATACAATAGAACAAAGTTGCAAATGAAATAAATTTTTCGATTGTGGACCGATTGTGTTTCCTGTGGTGTGAGTTGTGTTAACAATGACTGAATATGCTGCGAATAAACAGTGAATAAACATACTAAATTAAACAACGTTCAATTATTCAATGCATTACTTCTATATTGATTTATATATTAAGTTGCAAGCAAGTGGCAAAACATTTAAATGTACTTGTCAGTTTTATTTTATTTTATTTTTATTAAAACTTTTAATTGACAAAAGCCCACTCTCATGCCTTTTCTTTTGCATTTAAATCTTTGTACAAGAAATCCTGCAGGTCATTTTTTTTTTTTTTGCCTTTTATTCCGTGGCGGAAACTAAATTTCTCTGTCGTCTCTGATTGGCTGAAGAGACATTACAGAGAGAAGTATTAACGGAAGCAATCATCGCCTCATCGGCATGTAATGTAGCATTCCGTACCGGATCCAGCATGCTTAGTTCACCGCACATGGAAACTATCTGACAGCGTAAAGTTGCTTGTCACGGCAGAGGGTTATGTGCTGTGACATGCTGTGGCAGTTTGATGAGTAGGTGTCCTTTGGGTGTAACTCAGGGTAAGATCCGTGTGAATGATAACAAACACTCACGTCTTTTTTTCCCGGTGTAATAGAATCTCCTGTGAGTGATTACACTGTCTTTGTGACCAAGATTAAAGTAAAGGTCAGTGAAAGAGTTATATTATGAACATCACAATCACCTTAACAGTATATCACCAGAAGAAAGGACAGTGACTTGTGTCATTTTAATAGATACAGCATCTAATACAGTGTAATGCGCATACGGTCAGTATTCAGACTGCATGTCTCTCAGAGATCAGAGGTCAGGCTGATGAGAGGAAACAAGCAAAAGTTTATTTAGAGCTAATGAAACATGAACAAACTTTTGTTATTCCGCTGCAGGACATGCAAACGCAAACTGACCTGCAGATCAGGCAGGCTATTTAACACTTACTTTTTATATGGCTTTACACAGGATATTATAATTATAACATAATTAATAATGTCTTATAAAGCAAAATATAATCAGGTGTATTATTACCACAGTTAAATAAACAATGATTCATACTTAAGTTCTTTCAAAAAAAAAAAAAAAATGTTTGTCTTCATTCTGTTCTTTCATCAAAATGTAATAACTTCCTCCACCTCTAAAACAACTTTTCGGCTGATGTCATCAATACCTCTTATTTTTCAGGTTAACCACCTGACTCAAGATCCAATCAATTCCTGACTGATAAAATATACAGTATATACATGTTGACATAATGTGGCGGCATCAAAATTCTCGCCAAAATTCTCTACTCATCTAAAACAGGATTTTGCTCTTTCTTCTTATTTTTATTATTATGATTCATGCAGCTTTAATAGCTAATGCATAAAAAAAAAAACATTTGGAATTGGTCACACTTACAATTAAAAAGGAACCAGAGAAGAAAAAAGTTGTAAAGACAATGCATTTAAATTTTAACCTTGGGTCTATTTGTTGATAAAAAAAATAAATAAAAAAAATTATGAATGTGTTATGCGTATAGACATGTTATGCATCAGCTACACCCAGATACAGGCTTTCATGGAAAGCATTCTTCTTCTGCATAATCTACAGAAGTTATAATGCTGTAGACTGGGCACACTTCACTTAGTACAAACATTGCCAGCACCGACACAACACTTTCACAGAGGTAATTATTTCTGGGCGAATAATTCAGATTGTTTAAAAAATGCTGCAGCAAGATTATTAAAAGGTCTACGCAAACATGACCATATCACTCCTATCTTAGCATCACTTCATCGGTTGCCGGTTTATTTTAGAGTTGATTTTAAGTTCTTTTAATTGTTTATAAATGTTTGAATAATATGGCGCCTTCCTTCCTTTCCAATTTATTAGTCCTATGCAATCCCTCAAGAGATCTCCGATCTGGGACAAAAAATAAATAAAACTTTTAGTTGTTCCTACAGATTACAGCAAGGGGACATCGTGCATTTGCTATGTCTGCTATGTTTTTTTCCCGTTTCTTATGTTGTTGTTTTTTTTTTCAATGATGTAGTGTAAAGCACATTGGTCAGCTGTTGTTGTGGTGGTGATATATAAATAAACGTTGACATGGATTTTGATATGCTTCATAGGTGTATTGGAGTGTAGTCAGTAGGAGTAATATTCACACTTCCCGTAGCGCAGCCCATTTCTCTGTAACCCACACAACTGTAGGAGTCTTTTAGCACTAATGCAGCGAGCATAAATATATTACAGTCTCATCATCTCTCCATTTATACAGGTGTCACCGTCTGACTTGATTTCCAGAGAGCGCAAGTTTTACTTTGCCAGACGATTGAAGTCGCAACATTATTATAAGAGCAAAATATATTCATGATAGCAGAAGTCCAACTGGCCCCTGGGCTTTGTAATATAATACAGGCCCTCTTTATCAAATTTAACAGATTATTGGAAACAGGTTGTACACATGATTTGACCATGACGGGAGGAGGCAGGGCCTGCGGACTTTCTCTCCCTTTCTTCTCATTTCCATCCTCTCATATCTCTCTGTATCTTATTCTCTCCATGGCTGTTCTTTGGATATGATGCTGTCTGATTTTTGGAGGATGTCTTAATAAACAAATGTATGATTCGTGCCTTGGGCTGATTGTTTTAACGTGCTCCTATCACAGATCACTGTACCACAAAACACTTATCACAGACCCATACTGACAAAGTGTTATGGACATTTAAATGGTTAGTTCACACCAAAATGTAATCATTTAATCATTTACTCACCCTCATGTCATTCCAAACCCTTTGTAAGTTACTTTCTTCCATGAAACATAACATATGTACTCACAATGTTCCATTCAATGAAGGACTGCCTCACCCAAGGGCTGTCGGGCTCCAAACATGGATAAATAAAGACCATAAAAGTATCAGAGAAGTCATTTCTACACTATATTCCAAATCAAAACAGTTTTGTGTGTGTACAAGAACAAAGTTAAAGTTGTTTTGAATTTAAAATTTCCACTAGCTGTCCTCACTGGAAAATAAATACAAATAAATAAATAAAAATGGTAACCTAAAAATGGTAACATCTGAATGAATTGGTTATTCAAGTCAAAAATATTTAACATCACTGAACCAACCTGGGGTGCGTTTCCCGAAAGCATCGTTAGCCAACTATGGTCGCAAGTTCCGTCGTTATCAGCATAGTTCAACGATTTGGTGTTTCCCGAAACCATCGTTCCAACGAACGTTCGCAAACAGCATCGCAAACTTGTGTGGTTAGAACGACAGCTCTCGAGCTGTCATTAGAAGCATAGTTTCTAGTTTACATGAGATGTAGACTGAATAAATCCTTATCTTTAGCAAAATAAGCAAGCTGACATTCAGTACAACCAGGTTATTTACCGTGTCATTTACGTCTTTTAGTTTGTCAAGAGATTTAAAGCACCGTTTTTGAAGACTGCGCATGTGCGAACGTGCTCTACTAAGAACGAGCCAAATATTGAGTCTGGTAATAAAGCAAAATAACTGACAAAAATTAGAAATGGTCTTCAGATGCCATGTCTGTAACTTATATGACAAAATCTAGCGTTAATTCGATCTCAAACAGATGAATTAAAATAAGTTATTAGTCCACCACGTGCGAGACGTCATAAACCAACGTGGTTGAACGATACTTTGCGACATACGGTTTCGGGAAACAGTCGTGACTAGCTAGTTGATTTCTCCAACGATGCATCGTACTATAGTAGTTAAGCAGCGAGCTATATAGTTGTACGGGAAACGCACCCCAGGAGGCCTGAGACGCTGGCATATTCTCCAGCATCCCAACGACCCTTCAGAGGATACATCGTTTTGGAGAATGGATGGATGGATGGATGGAAGGATGGAAGAACAGACCTACATCAGTTTTTACCAACAAATTGTTTGTAGGCTACTGTTTTTAGGTGTCTTTGTCTGTGTTATGATATTGTTGTTTTTATTTATTAGGAATACTTTTATTATTGCACAGCATAGTCAACGCTCTGTTGTTCTAATAATGCTTTATAAATAAATACACTAAACTAAACTTTTTTTATTTAATTTTATTTATTTTTATCAGTCAAATCAGGTAAATCATATCTTTAAGGCAGGGGTGTCCAATCCTGCTCCAAACCTGATCAAACACAACTGAACCAGCTAATGCGGGTTATGCGCAACAAACTTCCATATCATGTATTGCTTCCGGTTCAGGTGTTTTGTATGTGCTTTGTTAAATATAGAGCTGTTTTACTCAAGAAACAAGAAATCAAGAAATTTCCTCACTAACATTAAGATATTTGAATCAAATAAAATGCCAACAATAAAAAGAACTAGCTAGGTTAGCATATTACCTTAAAGGACAAGTTCGGTATTTTACACTTAAAGCCCTGTTTACAGATCGTATCTGATGAAATAGAACGGTTAAGATTAAAATTTGGACACATGCTCCTGTCCCGAGAATTTTAGGTTTATTTCGCTTTTGTGGACCTATTTTTCCAAACGCGTCACACCCGTGATTATTCCGTTGAGAGCTTGAATAATAGCATAGACAGTATAAGAAATGGACAGAGTCATCTCATTGGAACTCAATTGAGGCAAGTGAAGCCCATTTTCAGCGATTTTTTAGGACTTCCGTTCCTGACGCGCAGACTCAAACTGAGCTTGACGACGTAGATGTGACGTGAGCAACCCGTCTGTCTTCTAGTGGCTGTGGCATGAGAAATCTGAATCATTCCCTTCCGAATCTTGCAGAGACGGAGATCGTGAGTAGGAGGTGTCCATGAGCTAGGAGCAGGAGAAACTTTTGCTAGGTATTCTGATTAATTATTCTGTCATTTTGCCTCCACGTCTCCCCGATTGCCCGCGAGCTTCTCCTCCCGTCAATACGGTAATCTCTCTACTGTGCGACAGAGAGTCGCGTGGTTATGACGCAATCGTTAGCCTACTTTTACAAAAACTGTTTTTACGGGGCCATAACGTAAGCTACAAGGTAATGGAGCATTTTATACATTGTCGTGTTTCTTTAGAAATAAATAATGGACAAATGGAGTCTTCAAACGCCTCAGATGTAAAGTTATTCGCTGTCAAAGTGACGCCAAAATGAATGGGAGTCAATGGGATGCTAACAGCAGGTGAAGTTCTGCTACAAGATGGTGGCACGCGGCCGGCTTCAACTTCCGGTCGACTTCCTTCCCGCTTGAATAATAGACACTCCAGCCCAGTTGGTGGCGATAATGCACCTTTGCCAATTGCAAGCAAACCACGGGCATTTCATTGAATACACAGAAGAAGCAGAAGAAGAAGCGGCGGAGTAATACCGTAAAGGTGCTGCGGTCTCACAGCACGTCCTATTAAGTCAATGGAGTTGGACAAAAACTAAGATAAAACCTGTTGGAATGCATCTTTTTCAGCGATTTTTGAGTGCACATATCAGTGAACACCCCTGACCACTCGGTGAGTTTCACGTCTTTGTAAACGAAAGTTTAATGTGTTTTTAGGACGGAATCTTCCAGTGCATATAGACAACCATTGTGGGGGTGGGGGGGGGGAAGCGAAATAAACCTAAAATTCTCGGGACAGCAGCATGTGTCCAAATTTTAATCTTAACCGTTCTATTTCATCAGATACGATCTGTAAACAGGGCTTTAAGTGTAAAATACCGAACTTGTCCTTTAAAGTTCCAGTCCGCAACTTATTTGGGTTAAAAATGATCCAAAATAAATTTTTGAGCAAGTACATAACCAGCCAGTGTTCAAAACTATCTGCTTGTTTCAAAACGGTAAGCTTGTAATAATGTTTTTAATTCCAGTGGTACTGGTGGATTTCCGCGGGAAGTTCGAGCATGTCTTTGTGTCATTACGTCACATCTGTACACATAAAGAAGGAGTCTCGGCTAGTAGGCTATATTGCGTGTGAGGATGTTGGAGGTGGAGATTTATAACCTTTTCTCACAGCACTTGATATAACTAAACTTATTAATTTGATGGCAGATCCAGAAAGGTTCAAACGACAATCACCAGTGCCGAGATTCACCCGTAGTAAAATGAAAAAGACTTTGTTCGGACTTCGGAGTGGCTACAGAAAAAAAGAGACCGCAACCGGCCCATGCGAAAATAAGGATAAATATCGGAAGGGCATTAAATGTAGTCACACAATGCTGATGTTGTTAACATTACAATTTGACACTGTTAACAGACTCTGATAGTGAGGCCTGTTTTCCTGTTTTCCTGGTTTCCTGTTTGGTCATCATTTACATCATTCATTTTTGGGTGAACTATCACTTTAAGTGTTTGTCATAATCTTATTATTATTTGTTTGAAATTTTTTAAAGTTAGTTTTAAAAATTAAATGTATATTGAAATATATGTTTGAATCATTTTCTTATATTTTTTTATTCTTTTTTTTTATTTATAATGATTAATATACCCTAACATGTATTCAGGGGAAAAGAAAATGTTAGACAATTTTACACTTTTTTTTTGTTTGTTTTGTTAGTCGTAAAAATATTTGGTTTTTTTTTTTTTTTTTTTCTTGGAACATGCATTTTAAGTTTAATTATTACGAATTATTAATTATTTATATACTATTTCTGACATTTGTCATTAACCTATATCCAAACTTGTCACAATCGATCACAAAACCAATGCTGTTCACGATCATTGGTATCAAACCTGGCACACCAAACTTGAATATGCAAACATGAAAATTTGAAAGTGCAAATTAATCCAAAAAAAGAAGAAAAAAAAAAGAAAAAAAGAAAAAGAAAATTCTCACAGCATTGAATTTTGGGATGTGATAGTTACATGGTAATGCAGGATGTTTCCTGTTTATAAAACCCTTCAATGATTTATAAAAGGATTATCCTGAAGTATATCAATGTATCTTTCTTGCTCTTTTCCAGATGGAGTTTCCCAGAACCCTGAAGCTGAGATGACACTACCAGTTGCCCAGCCCCGGGGCAGATCAGGGGCAGAGGGATAAACTGTCACCCTGGAGGGGTTGAGGAGCTGTCTCAGGTGTCAGGTTATTATTCTGCTATGAGAGGATCCTGAGAGCTCTTCTGCAGTGCGCTGTGAATGTTCAGACCACTGCGGTCTTGCTCCTTCATGTGGGATTATGAACGTAATGGTGTGAATTCTTACAGGATGAAGGAGATCTTGAGCAAATGTGCACTTTTTTGTGTGTGAGCGGGAGTCATTCTCTGGAGTCATTTTCAGGAAAATGTTAATATTTGAATTACCTGTGGTTTACTTTAACCCTTCACTTTAACCTTAAAACACTTCACTATTTCAACAACATCACATTAAGTTTGGAATTTATATAATTTGACTAGATTCAAATCTAGGATATCCATCAGTTTAATTTTGTCTTGTAAAAAATCTCATATATATATATATATATTTTTTTTTTTAAAGCATGGCATCTCTTCCATCTATTGTGCATAAATCATCCAACTACACTGCATTCCCAATGTTTCTGTAGAGGTATGGGGGTAAAATTATGAGAATTATATTCACATAAACATATACTGTTTAAATATTTTAATGTCAATAAAATCCACATTTAGGTAAAATGTTTAATTTATTTTATTGTGGTATAATTGTAGTGGGAATAGTCATGAATGGGGAACTGAAATAAAACATAAGTACTTTATTTTAAGATAAACTGTGCAGTATAAATACAATTCTGCTGTTGATATTGGATGCATTGTGTGCATGTACAGTTTTAGTTTTTTTGTATTTTAATAAATAATTCCATGCCCACTCAGTGGATTTGGCTGCTGTCCCATAGCGTTTCAACACTCCATGTCAATATGTATGTTCATTATCATACATTTCCAGTTACATTTCATATGTAATGTAGACCCACGGTTAGATGGGTCAGGTTTAGATTCAGCTCAAAGTCACGATTTTATTTATTTTTTACCCTGAAGATCTATCTATCTATCTATCTATCTATCTATCTATCTATCTATCTATCTATCTATCTATCTATCTATCTATCTATCTATCTATCTATCTATCTATCTATCTATCTATCTATCTATCTATCTATCTATCTATCTATCTATCTATCTATCTATCTATCTATCTATCTATCTATCTATCTATCCCCTAGTAAGGCATACTGTATTTTTTTTTACAGTTTTTACAAAACCAAAACATTCAAACTACTGTAGACTTGTATAACTTTCTATATTACTGTAACTGTACCTAAATTACCTTCTGTAACAAGTTTTTCTCAAGCCAACATTCAAAGTTTGTTTTGTTGAACTTTTCTACTTGCATTTGTGTGCAGGTTTGGTGACAATAGTGCAAAAATTACCACTTCAGTTTACAGTTTTTCTCAGTCGCTTTGGTGCATTTCTCACATCACTATTTACATTTGCACAACAGTTAGTTCAACCTCCACAACATTTAGTCATTTGTGCACATCATAGTAGCAGTTTCTCATTCCTTCCAACAAATTGCTGATGCTTTTGGACATGCATCAATTGCTTTCATACAACTCTCTGCTGTTTTATAACATTATCATTTGCTTATGTCATGTCAGTCAAAATTAACTATACTTGTGAATGCTGAATAGTCATTCCATATAAAACTAATAGTCCTCATTTCATTGCTTGAGTCATTACATACAAAAATGTTGAACTTGTTGTCAAAATCTGTCAAGCAAAAAAAAAAAAAAAAAAAAAAGATCTTTTTTTTTCTTTTCTGAAAATGTCTCCTAAATTGAAACATTTCTCTCAGGTGAATTTCAGCATAGACAGAGGGGAACGTCTGGATGTGCATGAATGATTACAGTACTATGTATGTTGTATGTTCAGTTTCAGTATGTACTGCAGTATTGTTTATAGTGTTGCACAGCTCTACCCAAAGGGAGTTTATGTTTGTTGTAAATAAGGGTGTATTTTTTCTTTCGCACAATGCTGTGAACAAATTAGAATTGCAAAGAGCATATGCAGTAAAAATGTGAAACATACATATTCAGTGTCTTGTACTCAGTTACCTCACTAAATACAGTAATGTGTAACTTTACTGTATTTTTCAAATGGCTGTGCAAATAGTATACAGTGCTGTCTTGAGCATTTTCAGGTAGTGTCACCAAGATCTGACTTTTTTGCATTGGAAAACATTTACAGAGTAAACTGTCATAATGAAAACATGACAAAGCCATTTGACTATCTTGTTCATAAACAATAGTGTCAGGACTTTTCATCTTGATGACACTGACACTTTCATTGACATAAATACTTGCTTTTGAGGAATGAGCTATCCATTTTGAGCAAGTGACACGCTTTTGCAGGTTATCAACTGTTTTGCAGTTTGTACTAATTGTTTTGAGAACTGCATTAACTTTTGTGCAAATGTAAATAGTGATGTGAGAAATGCACCAAAGCGACTGAGAAAAACTGTAAACTCCCTTTGGATAGAGCTGTGCACAACTGGAAACAATGTTGCAGTACATATTGGAACTGAACATACAACATAGTACTGTAATCATTCATGCACATCCAGACGTTCCTCTCTGTCTGGTATAGACATACTGTCTATGGGACATTTTCAGGAAAAAAAAAGATTTAAATTTTTTTTTGTAAAATTTGCTTGACAGATTTTGACAACAAGTTCAACATTTTTGTATGTAATGACACAAGCAATGAAATGAGGACTATTAGTTTTATATGGAATGACTATTCAGCATTCACAAGTATAGTTAATTTTGACTGACATGACATAAGCAAATGATAATGTTATAAAACAGCAGAGAGTTGTATGAAAGCAATTGATGCATGTCCAAAAGCATTTGCAATTTGTTAGAAGGAATGAGAAACTGCTACTATGATGTGCACAAATGACTAAATGTTGTGGAGGTTGAACTAACTGTTGTGCAAATGTAAATAGTGATGTGAGAAATGCACCAAAGCGACTGAGAAAAACTGTAAAAGAACTTGACAGGCCACATTTTTTTTATTTTTTGAGGTGGTGCTGAGCAGATACTAATTACAGATTTAGATACTGTAACATCATGTTCACACAAGATTTACAAATCAACACTGACCTGTTGGAATGACAGAGGCTGGATTGGCTAGTTTAAGACTCTTGGGACAGTATTAAAAAATTTAATAAAGCCTGAGAGAGAAATGAGACAATTGTTTCACTTGATGTTAATTTTGACACTGTGACAGCCTGAGACTAGTGAGAAAGATCTGTGCTGAACTCACATTATATTGAGAAAACGTTGAGACAGAGAGAGAGAGAGAGAGAGAGAGAGAGAGAGAGAGAGCTATATGTGTCTGGCGGCGTGATAAAAAGTGAGTGGAAGGAAATAAAAACGCTAGAAGGCATCTCGTTTATCACGCAGGTTTAACATGCACATGTGAAAATGAACAACTCAGTTATCAGCTAGTCTGCCTGAGCTTAGTTTGGTGTACTGCCATTTATTGTGTGTAAATGGTGCACTGTCAGGACCCGCGAGTCACTGATTTATCGGCCGTTTATTAACATTCACAAACCACCCCAAGCGACTTGGAGTGCAAATGTTAAATTTAAAGTTGTATAATTTATGTGCTAATCACAGAAGAGGCTACCTGGATTTTTAGGAGCTGTTGTGAAACCTGTTTAGAAACAATCCTTGTTCTGTCATGACAACTCTCGGGTGATTGGTATGGTGACAGAGATTGGCATGGTAATGGATATGACAATGTTAATGTATTTGGTCTTGGCGGAATAGATCTGCTACGCTGCTGCTGCTGCAGAGCAAGTACAGAGACTTGCTACTGCCAATAAATTCGCAGACATTGCTGAACATGCAAGACATGCTGCTGCTGTACATGTTCAAGCATTATTTAACCCCCATAGCAGATCTATACAAGTGGAGCTGGGGAAGGTGGAGGGTTTATGAAAGTGGTGCAGCACACTGCTAACAGCAACAAACCGCTATTTGTTTGGATATTGAGCCGCAGCTCATTGGCCGCTGTTACGATTATGTTTGTGTATTTATGATCTGTGTCTTGTTATTAGATTCTGATTGGCTTCAGATCCTGTCAGTCCTCTGGGATTCGTTCGTCTCCATGACGCTCCGCCGGAAGCTGGCTATAAAAGGCGACGCCAGCTGTCTTCAAGCAGGGCTTTGGTTGGGCTTTGGCTGAATGTGCGCGCGCCTCGTAGAGGTTTATTATGTAGCCCATGTTAGACCTGTGTCCCTCATTTGCTGTTAATTTGTTTCTTTATTTAGTTCTTTAACTGTTGTGTTTAGTTTATTGATCGGTTTTGACTGTGTGTCCTCGTGCTCATTGATGAAGAGCAAGCTAGAATGTCACGTGACATACATCGTGCCACACGAAGCGTATGTTATGTATTAGTTCATTAGTTTAGGGAGTGTTGCATTGAGTTGTAATTTTTGTTTGTTAGTTAGCGGAGGTAAGTTAAGGGGTGCGTTAGCACGCCAAAGATCTTTCTTTTTGATTTTTCTTTGATTTAGCTAGGTTAGATTTCATGGTTATAGTTAGGGGTGTTTTGTTTTATTTAGTTATTTGATTTGGGCAACACTCATGCCCTTCATTTTTATTTGGTGAATTTCATTGTATTTTTCTTTATCTTTGTTTGACTACTTATATCTGGAATCATTTAAAGTTTATTTTCCCATTGTGTTTATGGGCTGGGAATATGAATAAATCAATATTCGTACTCTGAATTCCTCTGCTTTATTATTATTAGTAGTATTACCACTGTTTGCATTGTACTTTCTAAAGATATTCAGTGACAAAATAAATGTTACTCCCTTAATGTCTTAAGACAAAATTAAATCATCTTGGGACGTAACAGCCGCTGATGCAGCAGCAACCAATCAGCTGTGCTATGTAGATAATGATGTGATCGCTACCAAATGAGATAAAGACCTATCAGCCTGCTCCTTCTAGAGTTTCATGCCAGAACTAGGTATTTCTATCATGACAACACTCTGGAGATTGGTATGGTAATAGAGATTGGTATGGTAATGGATATGGAAATGTTAATGTATTTTGTCTTGGCCAAAGTACAAAGACTTGCTACTGCCAATACATTCACAGACATTGCTGTGAGCATGTAAGACATGCTGCTGCTGTACATGGACATACTGTACATGATTTAACCCCCCAAATAAAGCAGGAGACAAGAGAAAAGGGCAGATCCCTCTTCAACACAAACATCTTCACCCTACACAGTTGCAAAGATTAATGGGAGAAATAGACAATACAGTAATAGCTGTTGAGTGAGAAAACAAGCTGATCAATTTTTTTGTATTATTATAATTTTTTTGCTTTTTTTTTTTAACGATCTCATCTATAGCTTAGACAGCTTATACTCACAGAGATACAAACAATAGACCATTTTTTGCTTCATAGACTCAACTGCATAATGCAAATTATGCATAGTAAATCACTCCACAATATTATAAACACGACGCTTAGTTTCACTGTATTGATTGTTCTTTTAGATTGGCTCAGACACAACGAGCATCTGAATCAACCTCACACATTTAGCATAGCTAATGAAAACATTGCTCTTGGAAATAAAACTATGTTTCATTAGTTATACCGCTAAATATGATGAACAACGTTTAAATCGCAAATGCTTATATCACTTTAACTGTTTTCATTATGCTAACAGCGTATAAAACAGCAATGACAATAGACCGCTGCTGCTGCATGCAGTAAACACTGCTGCTTATATGCTTCATTTGTGCAACTGTTGACATGATGCTAGTTAAAACATTTCTAACAAAAATCTATTTTAAAACTTGTAAAGATTGCTCCATTTAGGAAATTCTGTCAAATAATATTGCTGTATCACATTTGAAAATAATGTAGGCTACCTAAACACTAAACCCTATTCCTAAACCTAACTGATCGTCTTAACAAAAGCAAATGTGAGAATAAAAATGCATTCGCTGAAGCAATCATGATATTTTAACTTGTTTCTACAAGTTTTTGATCTCTTTTAATATTTCATGAGACTCATACCTGAGCGCTCCGCATTGCAAGTGCAGTGCTCTGCCAAGAGAGCTAATGAGAAAATTCATTACTTCAGAAAACCACACATGTGGAGCTAGTTGTGTGATGCAGATGTCAAAATGTATTTGACAAATCATGCACTATGGCAAATTGTGGCACATTTTTATGGCAAAATGTCAAGGTCATGACACAGGAACCACACAAAATAGTATATTTTGCCTTTAATTAAATTAAATGCCTTTATTACTGTAAACGATAATCTGCCCTTGTGAATTGTAATCATAAGTTGTGTGTTTTACTACCGCTAGTATTCATTTCAGATGGAATCTGAAGTGAATTGTACATATAGGTATGTTTTTGGAGTTTTGCAAAAATGTAAATTGTTTTAACAGTGATAAACTGTCAATTATCTACACAAGATTACTAACAGTTGGTCCAGCTCCAGGCATTGTCACAAACACAGGATAAAAAATAAAAACATTTCTCACATGCACCTTTGGCTTATTGTAAGGAACCCATGTCGGAGAAAACTTTTTTAATGCTTTATATTCACTCTTATATGTCTGTCTCTTTTGTCTGTCTCTTTGTTAATTATATATGTACTGTAAGTGGATTGTGAAGAGTGAATATCATCAAAGAGTTAATCACATTTTTATTTACTTCATGTTTAAATTTACGGTGTAAAATGTGATGATAGGTCAAGCTAATGTGAAGCATCAAACAATGTTCAGACCTGCAGGCGGTCTGAAAGTCTGAGGAGATTTTCTTTTTTCATCAAATGTAGTCTCCTATTTCAAACCCTTCATTGCCCAATCAGACCGTGCATGTGTGTGACAGACGTGTCTTTCAGCTACAGCTGTGACAGACCCTCGTGGGCAGAACTACACGCTGTGACGATACACGTACAAACCCAACACAGGCTTTTCAATTTCGGACGGTACGGCACTAATACCCGGCAGAAATGTTCTTCCATTAATCTCTCTTCCATGCTTTTAATTATTCAACATAAAGTCTGAATATGACAGACACATTAAATCTGTCACAAGTAATGACTCCTCAATTAATTTTGCTTAAGAAAACATTAAGCTTTGTGCTTTAAACTCTTGTGCAATGACATGCTTAAGGGAAAAGATCTTGCTGTTGAAAAGTAATTACACAGTTCTCACAGTGTGAATGTGTGACATTCTGTAAAACTTGACTTTTTTATTTATTTCAGATTGATTGATTGATTGATTGATTGATTGATTGAACTTTGTTGTCCTCCAATTTGGAAATGATCATTTGGCTTCTCATTAGACACCAGTTAAACACTGTAATAATAATCCTCTGAAGGCGAGTTGCAGTAAGAACCCAAGTGCAGTTTTATTAACATTATTATGAACAAAATAAACAATAAATGAAGACTTGACTTGACTTGACCCTGAACAGAAACATAAACATAAACATCAACTCACCAACAATGGTTACAAGAACAAAGCTAGACAAGAGACAATGACTGGCAAGGATCACCTGTGAACAATCAAACAATGAACCAATGAGAATGTTACACATAAAACAAGGGAACCAATCAGAACATAACGGAAAGACTATGACATGATCACATGATGGAATAAAGGATCACATGACAAGGAACCAGGAAACCTAGACTAAGCCATAAATAAAAGACATGAAAACATAAATGTGAACCAAAACCCATGTTTCAACCCAACTAATTGCACAAAGCACCACTTCATTTCTCAAATCCATTGCTAATATTGGTTACACTTTATTTTAAGGTGACGTAGTACTTACTCAAATAAGCACTGATAATAGCCTAATTAACTACATGTACTTACGCTAATATACTGTAGTGTTACGCTTAGGGTTTGGGGTTACAATTTATTTTAAAGTGACGTTGTTACAGTGTAATTATATATTTAAGTACTGAGTCATAAGCAACTACATGTGCTTACTATATGGTTAGGGTAGGATTAGGATTTGGTTGATTTGCATGTAATTATGCATAATTTTATGTTATTACTATAGTAAGTACATGAAGTAACGTGTAACTACGTCACCTTAAAATAATGTGTTACCCTAATATTTACTGATGTGTTTTTTTCCCCCACCAAAACGATGTCACTTCCTGGAGGATGATGTCACAAATGTTAGTTATACTACAAAAGTTACTTTGTTTTGTTAGTTACATGGATTTTACAAATGTCAAACAGGATGGAAAAATATTTTGCGGACAAAGGAAAAAACAACAGTTTTCTGTTGAACACAGGTTCATTATTTCTGTTAAAGAAAGAGATGCTTCTGGAGAATTTCTTAATACTTTTCACAGGTCTAAATGTTATGGAAGCTTGTTTCCGCCACAGAATACAAATTTAAAAAGGTAATTGCGACTTTTTATCTCACAATTCTGACTTTTTTTCTCACAATTGCGAGATGTAAACTCGCAATTCTGATTTCATAACATGCAATTGGGAGATATAAAGTCAGAATT
Organism: Leuciscus leuciscus; assembly: GCF_965113295.1. NCBI lineage: Eukaryota > Metazoa > Chordata > Actinopteri > Cypriniformes > Leuciscidae > Leuciscus > Leuciscus leuciscus. The sequence goes on along the minus strand of NC_138735.1, from coordinate 11,176,944 downwards.
GCATGATAAGAAGTCACAATTGCGTGTTATACTGTAAATTCAGAGTTCTGAGATATTAACTCGCAATTCTGAAGAATTATTATTATTTTTTCTAAATTCTGACTTTATAACTCGCAATTGCGAGTTTATATCTCACAATTCTGAGAAAAGATGTCAGAATTGCAACATATAAACGCACAATTGCTTGTTATAAAGTCAGAATTGCGAGTTTATATCTCACAGTTGTGAGTTCATATCTCGCAATTGCGAGTTTATATCTCACAATTCTGACTTTATAACACGCAATTGTACGTTTATATCTCGCAATTGTGACTTTATAACACTCAATTGCGACTTTATATCATGCAATTCTGACTTTATATCTTGCAATTCTGATAAATAAAGTCAGAATTGTAAACTTGCAATTTTGAGATAAAAAGGTGCAATTATCTTTTAAAATGTTTTATTATGTTGCGGAAACAAGCCTCCATACAATGTAAAAGAAGGGGACAAGGGAAAAATAAAGAGTATTTTGTCCTATATATTAATACATAATAGGGACATGTAAAAGTGCACTGCATAGGAAGTGCACAACATTCTACATAGTCTAACTAGCACAGACCTAAATTAATCATGATTAGAAGCGTTTTCCCAGCTAATACTGGTGATTAATGATAATTCCACACAGCACACTTATGCAATACATAACATGTGTTAAAATGAGCCACAATTGTCTGAGTTCAGACTGTAATTAAATTAATTAAGGAATAAGCAAGTGTTTGACCGAAGAAATACTCCAGGGTTTGTTGAGTTCCGGAGACCTTTAGTTCAAATCCTGAAGGAGTTTGATTCTCGAGGCCAATTACAGCTTAACAATGTCACCAGGTCAAGATCACAAACTCGTTTTGTACAAAGTGAGAAAGAAGACATTTTTGAGGGTGTGATTGCGACACAGGTTCATTATTAAACTTGGCAAGAGAAGAATCGCTCCAGTGAGGTGATCCAATTTCAGCCAGTAAGACACCTATGAAAATATGAACACTTGCCACAACAGAAGAAAGATTCCCTCATGTAATTAGCCTACGTATTAATTTATTGGAAGCCAGTGCTTTCTAAACAGACTTAATTATATACTTACACTTAATTATATTTGGTTTGTTTTAGAGTCACAGATGGAAAAACATATTTATTTTGGGAGATAAAAGTCCACCTGGGACAGAGAGAGGTCTCAGCAGGGCTGTGAGCCGTCTGGTAGGAATTTACTGGATTAGCTCAGTCACTAAATGTGAGATGAACCGTGTTGTCAATCAGCCCGAGGGCTCAGAAAGAGAGCTGGCGCTGTCAATCAAAGCCTGGCCTTCAATCGCTTCATTCAAGGAGCCTCTAGAATTCACTGCCGATGAGGCCCGCCAGGACCGAAGAACTCACTGCAGATTCACAGCTCTGTTCTGTTCTGTTCTTTTCTTTTCTCCAATTTCAATGTTTCAATTTTCCATACATTCCAAAAGAAAGAATTAACATATAAGCAAACAGATACAATTTTCTAAATAGAAGCAGTCAAGTAACTTTTATAATAAAAAAACAGCAAAAAATGTTAATAGATGTTTGCTGTATTCCTGTATTTTTATTAGTATAGTTATATATTAGTACTTAGTATTTTTAACATGAGTCACCATAAATTGCTAAATTTGGTTGAACTTGTAATTTCTTTGCCAATTAAGGAAAATCATTTTCAAACAGTTGGAGCATGTTGAAATTAGTCTGTACACTCAAAAAATTGTTTGTTCAATGAACATAATTAAATTAAGCCTTCCCACACAATTAGTTTAGGTCCGTACAACAAGACTGATACAAGTTATTTTAAACAAATAATGTTTTGTTGAATTCCAGCTTAAGATGTATGTGTTATATATTGTATAATAACTAGCAAAAGCTTTTGTAGGATGCTAAAGATAGTCATGTTTATTATAATTATATGTAACGTTCAGGATGAGCAATAAGAAGAGACTAGTCTGGCATGTGCACAAAAACACACAAAATTGCATTTCATTTCAAAATTTTCTCTTCTGGTTCATAGTATGGAAGTCAATACCATCAATAGTTTGTTTACCCACATTTTTCAAAATATCTTCTTCTGTGTTTAGCATTAGAAAGAAATTCATAGAGGTTTGGAACTTGAGGGTGAGTAAACGATGACAACATTTTCATTTTTGGGTGAACTATCACTTTATCTTGTTTTAATTAAGTACATTTAACTAGCAGCAAAAAAGTGTTTATATTTTAACTTTTTTTTTTTATGCTAAATTAGTCTGCAGAATTTACCAAAAAACACAGATTTAAATGTGTAATTTAATTCTATTTCCAAGACCAAAATGTTAATAAAATATGTTATTACAGAAAATTATGGAAATACAAAAAAGTCTTGAAATGTTATAGCTAAAAATCTAATGAAATATTTGACTTTTGAATGGAAATGTATTTTGTATTTTCATATTTGTCTTTAATAAGATGTAATTTGGTACATTTCCATACAAAAATGTCAATAAAAATATTGCATTAGCTTTTCAGCTGTAACAAGTTATTCAATGAGATCCAAGGTTGTTATATGCTTTTGTAGAAGCCAAAAGGCCAGTGTGATTTTAACTTCTTTAACTTTTTTTATTATTATTATTGCCGCCACAGTCCCGTTTCCAAAGGGAAACATTTGTAATGATCAATTTGGAGTGTTCAGTCGACAGTGCAGACAGTGTGTTCATCATGATTTGTATATTGAATATGTAACATTTTTATTCTTACCGTCACCTTTTTACTGTATTTATACAGTATTGCCACAGTTACTGCATTATTATCAGGATTGTCATTATCATAATTGTCCCGAATGTTCTGATAAGCACTCTTGGTTGCACTTTATATTAGGAAACCTAGTCTTTAACTACTACATAAAATAAAAATATAACAAACTGGTAAATGTACTTATTTTTTTCATGTTGTATTGCAAAACACTTGCTGCTAAGTACAATGTAATAACATCTTTGTGCACGAAAAGTGCATAATACCAAACAAATTCATTTAAATGTTAGTAAAGACACTTAACATACAGTAAAGTTGGACCACACTCTTAACAATAATAAAAAATAAAAAATGGACTGGTTTCATTTAGTTCAGAGGGTTATAATGACACTTCCTGAAAGCATTAAAAATAATTAAATTCAAAGCAGTATTTACTGTAGATGCATACAAAAGGAAATCCCTCATTACTGAATAATCTGAGCACGGCAGATAAAGCACATGCCTATCCAGCATTTGCGTTCTTGCAAATCGGAAGCAAAGAAAGAAAGAAAGAAAGGACCAACAGCGGGTTTGTCGAATGTCGTTGTGCATTCCGTGCAGCAGGGGTGTTTGGAATAAGTTCCATGAAGTCATTGGTCTTCCAGATCTGTGTGTGACACCTCATGCCCCCCAGTGCAGTCTATTTAGCTGCAGTTCTGATCAGCATCTTTATACACTATCAGCCCTGGGCTGCAATTTCTGCAGGATGCTTTTATAAATGAACATAATCAGAGGTGAGCCGGCACTCTCTGATTGCAGCAGGAAACAGAGCTGAGAAACTTTACTGGATTATCATGCCACTTGAGAACTGAGCACACACACACACACACACACACGTGCTACCACTGGCCTACAATGCAGTCGTCTTGCTATTGGCATTCGGCGCCTGCACTTTGTCTTATTTCACTAAAATAATATAATTGTCCCTCATTTTATTGCTTGTAAAGCCATCTCCTTTCTGCAGGCGATGTAGGTGATCAATGTACCATCTAAATGAATCAATTCTTGCAGGAATACTGTTTGTTTGGAAAATGATCCTGACCAGGACAGGGGGGACGATTGTGCTTGTATTAGTTTAGTGGCTTGGGTTTTCATGTTCGCCCACAATGCATCGGAAATGACTCCATTTTTCATGTTATGAGTATTTTATACAGCAGCCTCTCCATGTAATACACTATATAAGTCATTACTTAAATAGAATAAATAGACATGTTTGTTAGTCTTGGCATGCCATGAGCCCATCGGCCTTCACTTGAGCTATGAGAGGAAATAAGAAGCCAGTGAACTAGCAGCACTGAAGTGCCATCAGCTTTACACAGATGCTTATCAGAGCAATTGTAACAGTGACATGCAGACTGATGCTTTATCTTGTGTTAATTCTGCATGCGGGTTATATAGAGGAAATCTATCATGATTGGACTATGAGGAAATCTGCGGTGAAATACTTAAATGTGCTTTTGGAGAGTGCACTCGGAAAATTTTACTTAAAACATCAGTGTGGTGGTCCAACCTGTAATGGTCAACCTATATGAGATTTTTGAATGACAAATACTGATAACTAGAGAGTGGAAAGGCTTATGGGTGCTGTAATGCAGGTTACGATTAATTACAATAAATGTATATTTATATCTACATTGTTTTTTTTGTCAGTAATATATATATATATATATATATAAACAGAAATTTATGTTAACAAGGCTGTTAGGTATTTTTGAACTAGCACATTGGATGCTTTAGTTAATCAGTCAAGTGGAAGGAGGTATCTGGTATGCTGATAATCTATAAATGGTCAAATATTAGCAGATTATTCAGCTGTCTGCTTTTATTACTCACATTTATCTGTTGCTTTGGATAAAAGTCTCTACAGAATTAACACATACACAATTTATATACCTTTATAAATTATCTCCTTTAGTGCAACAGCTCTTTATTCATACATGAAAAAAGGTTAAAAAAAGGTTCCATTTGTTCAAATTAGTTAACATGAACTAACAATGACAAATATTTCTAAAGCATGTATTAATCTTATTTAATGTTAATTTTAAAAATTAAATATATATACTACTAAAATAAATAATATATTACTAAAACCAAAAGTGTTATCCGTTAATATGAACTAATAATGAACAGTTGTATTTTCATTCATTAATGTAAACAAAGATGAATATACCTTAACAAATGGGCCTTATTGTAAAGTGTTACTGAAATAAACTGTGCTAAACGCAAATAAACAATTAAATACATACAGTACATACAGTACATACATATATTATTGCACACAGTTTGGATAGCCTAATAAATTGGCTCATCAGTTTAAAAGAAAGGAGAAAATGTTTACAATATTTTTGTTTTGTTTTTGATGTCAAAAGCTGTGCATATTTTGGGTCAAATTCATTGGTCACTTTGTGTTACTAATCCTAATACAATATTTAACCCATGTGTTTGTTCCATGTGTTAAGGTGATAAATTACAGTATTACTGATGGTTGATGTTTGCATGTTTACAAAAAATTACAACTTTTCTGTTCAGCTCATGTCATGTTCATTTTGCATAGTTTATGCTAATATTAATAGCTGGATTTTGAGGATTATTTTGTTACATTTGCACTATAAACAATGCTGTTGAGTTATCACTTGATTTCCAACGTTAAATGTCACTCGTGAAGCAAAAGCACTAAAAGAAGAGCATGTCATATTGATTAAGTCTTATCAACATATCCAATTCAAATGAGTAAATACATAAAAATGGCTAGAGACATGAATTGTTAATGGTTTGCTCTTGCGTTGGTCATCGCACATTACAATGACATTAAGTATGCTTTATTCAAACAGCCACACAAACACTGTACTATACTGTTGTTTTACATGATGTAAAACATTTGCAGTTCTATATCCTCACCCTCCCTCTCTATCGCACTGCACCATGAGTAGCACAGGAAGTGAAACTGTAACTCAAAGTTCACATGTAATTGGTTACGGTCACGCTACCCAAACAGGAAGGAATCTGTAACTGATTAGAATTCTTCCTCCTGCAATAATAGTCCCAAAATTAATTATACTCCGGCTCTATTCCCACTATTGCTTTTCCTGTTTTGAAGCTGTTTTATAGAGCACAAATCCCCAGGCCGCAAAGCCAACGGACAGACATCCATCACCAGATCAGACAGATGGACAATATATTCAGCCAAACAGCACTCTCATGAAACACACTGGGCTCATGGGCTAGTTCATGTTATGTTTATGTTATGAAGCAATATTCATGAGAAGTTCTGTACTGGATCATGTGACTCTAGAATGCACATTTATCATAAAATAAATAAATTAGTAAGTGCATGTGTCTTGAGTTTTACAGTGTGAGCAGGAATAGCCAGTTGTGTCAGTAGATTTTCAAATCATAAACTCTTGACTGTTACATAGTAAAACATTTTATGGACATTGTGTATTAAATATGAATCTGAATCAATCAATCTTTTTTTTTTTCTTTTTTTTCTTTTTTTTTTTTTTGAGAATTGTGACCTGAGATTATTGTATTGTTCTCACATCCTGGCAGCAATAATCAGATTACAATGGAAATGCAAAACAAGATTTATGATGACGGGCTGGTTTGGGAATGTGAAAATGTACTTCCTTGTGTTATTTCTGGTAATGAAGTACTTTTGGTCCTCACAGATATAAAAAATCAACAAGAACATGCTTTTCACAGTCAAATGGTAAATCAAATACATATTTGGAAAATATTATTTATATCAAAAATATTAAACAACACAAACAGAAGAAACAATATAAGGAAGTTGCTCATGTACAATATCGATTTTTGAAGAAGTTTTGTAAATTATATTGCGATAAACAAGTTATAATTATTGTGTTATAATTGCATATAAAAATAATTCAACTAAAAATGCACATATGACCTATATAACATTTTCAATAAAATTAAATATATATGAGGTTATAAAACCGCAATATCGAAAAACACAAAAGTACAGTATTGCTAATTACATACTTTATTGTCTTTATTGTCACACATACATTTCATTTTACAGTTGTAAAATAAAAAATAAACATACTTGATGACCAAAATTAACAATAGTTTGTGATGCTTAAAACATATTTCATTAAATTCATCTTTAAAGTAATAATCATTTTTTTGGGGATATGTAATTGTTTTAAATATTTAAGTATTTTGCTTAAATATAATATGAATATAAAGTAATATAAATACATTAGTATGATTAAATATCAAAAGCTATTAGCATGTCAAACATGTCTTTCACATTAAACTGTTTACTATTTATTATCTGTTTTCTAAAAACTTGTGATAACACTTTACAAGGTCTCATTTGCTAACACAAGTTAATGTATTCATTAAAAAGAACTAACAATGAACAATACATTTGTTACAGTATTTATTACAGTAATCGTTGTTAATGTAAGGCAAGAGAAGACATCTAATTTTTTTTTTTTTTAAATGACAACAGTAACAAAAAACTAACACAAAACAAAAAAAAACTTGAAATGACAATATGTTTAGCACAATGAAATATTTTGCAATAACATAACAGATTAAATCATGTAGTAGTTGTTCTTAATGTAAAAATAAATAAATAAATGTTTTACATACTGTACATGTAAACATATGCAAACATCTCAAGGTCTATATCTGAGCTACACATGTTACATGAATCAGATTGTCAGAGATAACAGGTTATTTTAGCTGATTTTACAAAAACAAACCATCATGT
>NC_138735.1:11126895-11166895 GCF_965113295.1 Leuciscus leuciscus | reverse complement strand
AGTATTTTACTGTAAAATTACATGAAATGTCCTGTGAGCGCTATAACAGTTTTTCACTGTATATAGTAAGGGTACATACTGTTAAGCAATTAACATGTCTTTTCCGTTGCTTTTTTACAGTTTTTTACCGTTTACCGTTTTTTTTTTAGTTTTTTTTTTACAGTGTCGTTATGGCTTGGACCACTCCTTTAATACATGTCTTTTTCAGTTTTTCAACTGTATGTTTTATCTCGACTGTCAGCCATGTGGAAATCATTTGTTTGACCGCTTAGAAAAGTATGAGTAAAAGCTGAGCTCAGCAAGATATGATTTGCAGTATCATTAATGTCAGTGCCACATAAGGCACAACTTACACACTGAGGTTCTGGAATGGAGATTTGAACAAACACCTTAATTGTCTGTGGAAGATGAGAAACTGCTGGTTTGTTGTAGCTTTCTGCAGTCCTGTTACTGACAGTGATCGTCTTCAAAGCTCAGCTTATGTACATCTTCCTAGAGTAAGGATCCATCTTCACAAGAATCCACAGTGTTCAGTAATAAAAGATTGTGATTCCTTGAGTTCACATTGGTGGTGAAGAAAATGTGGACAGGTAAGAGTAGATGTGTCTGCTGATGTTGATTCTGTTTAACTTACTTTTACCCTCGAAGGTATTTAACCCAGGGAAAGTTACTGAGAGACTGTGATCAAGATCCGCACGGCACGCCAGAGGATACCACCACTGTCAGGAGACATGAACATAGACAGGAACATGAGAACAAATGGAGCTACCAGCACCTGTCAGGAAGGAAGCATGTGCCCTACAGAGAAGAAAGACAAGACAGACAGGCCTTCCGACTAACACACACACACACACACACACACACACACACACACACACACACACACACACACACACACACACACACACACACACTCTCTCTCTCTTCTATCGCCCGCTACCCTTCGTCAACTTTGACACCAAAGGGTTCTTGTGTCAGACGTCCATTATACACACATACTGTTCTCTCACAATCCTTTATTTCCATGATCTGACACTGTGAGCTTTCACTGAACATTGCAATACATTACTTTACACTGACAACATTTATTCTGCAGAAATATATTAACAATAACAAATTGATATAATTGAGTAAATACGGTTACACTTTATTTAAAGGTGCCGTTGTTTAGACATTTAAGAACGGAGAAATATTAAGTAACTACATGCACTTACTATAGGGTTAGTATTAGGATTAGGGTTTGGTTCAGGGTTAGTTGCATGCAATTATGCATAATTTATAGTTATTACTATAGTAACTACATGTAACATGTAACAATGACATTGAAAATAAAATGTTACCATAAATACATAGTTTAGTAAGTAATATGTAGTGACTTATAATTACTAGGTAATTATTTGTATAATTACAATGTAACAAGGGCATCTTAAAATAATATATATATATATATATATATATATATATATATATATATATATATATGAAGATGGTCTAATATGTACAGTTTTATTATATTATCATGTAACATCAAAAGAAGTAACCTCTTAAATCATCCTTGATTCACATGCTTTTATTACATATCAAACTCTCTCTCCATTGATCAATACTGTAGTTCAACAAGTCAGGAAATGACAAACAGAAACAATATTTGAGCATAACGTGATCAGAGTTTGTAAACGTTTTTAATGGAAGTCGTAGGAAGTTATACAGTGCTGACATAAATTCTAACATTTTAAGATTATGTAGTTTGTGGGTTAAGATCTATTTGACAACCTCTGACTTACAGTATAGTACATTTGTACCACAGTTTAAAATGAAGTATGGTTGTTTGGTGTGCTACTCCCTGTATTGTAGAACTACAGGAATCACAACTACTTACAGTCTGTTACAGGTTCAAAAATAATGAAGTATTGAGGCCCTTTTGAAGAGTGTTAAGAGTACAATATTTAATGCAAAATAATGATTCATTATTGCAGTGCTAATAAAATAAATACAGTAAAAAACAGTACAAACTACAAATAAATCGGTTTTAATCAATGTTAAGTTACATCATTCATCAATATTAAAATTAATCTTTGAATATCACTGTAATGATTCTGTTCTGTATAGCTCTGTTTTGGTTTGCCTGTGTTCCCTGTCATTGTTAATTGATCTAGTTTGATAGTGCCAGTTTGTTTCTATAGTTACTGATTAGTTTCACCTGAGCTTCATTTAGCTCCCTTTGTTTTCCTGTATATACATTCCTAATGTATATATAGTCCTCAGTTTCCTTTGTTTAGGGTTCTGTTTTGTCAATGTTATCGTAATTATGCTGATTCTATGTCTGTGATCTCCTAGTTTTGATTATGATTAAAGACTGTCTTTTGAATTCCTCTCCTTCATCGTGTGATCACTGCAGCCAACGCATGTCAATCATGCATGGTGTTTTTATGTATAATTTTTATGTCAATATAATTAAATTCACAAAATGCAGGAGAATGATGAAACAATGTTTGTCTGGTTGTTCCATAAATCAATTAATTAATCAATCATCAATAAAGACATGTATTGTCTCCCATTCATATTAATTTATTTTATTATAAAAGGCTTGATGGTTATGAAAACCATTTTCTTATTCATTTATTTTGTTTGTTTTTAATAATTAAAGTAACTCTTTAGTGAAACAGTATCAGGGGACATTCTATTAAAATGGTCTTGAGAAATTAAACACATTATTGAATGCAGTAATGCATTATTAAATCGATAACAGTTTACAACAAGTTTTCTCTAGTAACATTAGTTAGCATGAACCAAGGATGAAACTTCAACAGCATTTATTAATCTTACTAATGTTTATTTTAGCATTCACTAATACATTATTAAAATGAAAAAGTTTAATTTGATAACACTAGTTAATGCATGAACAAACAATGAACAGTTGTATTTTTATTAACTAATGTTGACAAAGATTAATAAATACTGTAACAAATGTATTGCTCATTGTTATTTAATGTTATTTAATACATAGACTAATGTTAATAAACGTGACATTGTAAAGTGTTACACTAAATTCTTTAGTCTGTCATAAGAACTCATAAAATCTAGAAACATAACACATAGTTTGTAGTGTTTTAAGTGATAATTTCAATACATAATGTATGATTTCATATGGATTCGCTGCAGTAACATACTGGGTCATTTCTTAGAAGTGGTTAGGACTTAAATTTACACTTCATAAAATTATTCTGAATATTTTTCCCACATTGTGATTCGTGTGTGTGTGTGTAGATGGCTCTCCGTGCTGATGTCCCACCGTGAGATGGAGAAGGCTTTAAAATACTGTCTGTGTGAAATGTAAAATTTATGAATCCCCCCCATGTCCCTGCTTGATTTATGTGAAATAATAATACACTATTTAATGCTTAAACATGGCTGCGAGCAATCCGTGGCTATCAAGATGTACAATGGAGTAATGGCTGCAAAAGACAAATCACCCTGTGCACTGAGAATGCTTGTTTAAAGGTGCACGGCAGATATATTAAACTATATGTAATTGTACACTAACTCCACGCTGTAGGCAGAGAGAGACAGAGAGATGCAGATGGTCATTAATATAGTGAGAGTGAGAGAAGGGGGTGGACACATCTCAGACGGGCTCATCTCTCACCAAGCCGTCTGCAGACGTCTGTTTACTTTCAGTGAGGAAACTACATATAAAAAAAAAAAAAAAAAAACTTGATCACACTTTATATTAGGCGTCTTTAACTTACATGAATAAAATCGTTGGTACAATATACTTATTGTGTTCATGTTGTATTGAAAAACACTTGCTGTTATTGGGATGGGATACGGGTAAGATGAGGGACAGGTTTGGTGGTATGGTTAGGTTTAAGGGTGGGTCAACAGTGTAAGATGTAATTAAAGAAATTAATTACAGCTGTAATTACATGCAGGCATTTTGAAATATACATACATTGTAAAAACATGTATGTACACAATAAGTGCATATGAAGACACTTAATATAAAGTGGCACCAAAAACTTTTTATATCACTTAGAACCAGTATGAAAAATGTTTTTATATAGACATACAAAATGTGTATTTTTTAAAAACAATATTTAACAGATTATTCCAAGTTCAAACATAATAATGCACAAACACAGGCACAGGATGTATGCGATTTGACATCTGCCATCTTTGCTCAAAGAAAACATCAGGATTTTAAGCCAATTTTAGAGCATTTCAGAGCCTTCAAAAATGTCATTGTGAGAACAGTATATAATATAATATAATATAATATAATATAATATAATATAATATAATATAATATAATATAATATAATATAATATAATATAATATAATATAATATAATATAATATAATATAATATAATACTTGTGTACTAATGACATTTGGGACAAATGACCCGTGCACGTTAACCAGCAAAACTTTGATCATTTGATAGTTATGGCATGTCCTGGTATTCTTGCACATATTGTGCAAAAGTTACCAAGTTTACCAGATTGAATTGGCTTGAGTTGAAATAATGGTTAACGTTGTATAGTTGAAGTTGGTAAGCGATTGTATTGTCTATCTATTGCCTTGTCTATTCTCCACTGTAAGTGCAGTGTTGTACATATGATATTTATTTGTTTTTACAGACTGAGGGATGAGGCAGAATAATTTTTTCTGTGGTAAATGACAGCATGCCTCAGACCTTTAACAAAAGTTGCGTTAAACCCGCTACATTGTTTAAAGAAAAATACTTTACGTCTGAGACCACTGTCACAAATAAAGTAAAGGCGTAATTCAAAAAGCAGAGACACAAAATAAGAAAAATACATTAAGCACAACATTTTTTGACTAAGCTTTTATTTAGTAAGAAGGAATATTAACTAAAACTTTTCCAATGCTGGGAAGTAAGAATATAACACAAAATCACTAAATAAAGAACAATGTCATGAAATTACACTACGTCAAAAAAATTATTCTGATCTGAAATCTGATACTGATTTATGGATCTGTTTTGCTTAATTAAACATCATTACAGTAAGTAACTTCCCTCAGATTTGGGCTATAAAGAGTTGAGTTACTTTGTTGTGCAGTTTGTGGGACAGTTTATCAGACCTCAGGAAAGTAAACAGTGTAATTATGAGCCCATAAGAAACCACAGACAGAACTCTGAACACTGTGTGATTATACACAAACACAGGTGATGCACAAAATGGCTCTGTTCCAAAACCTAGGCATTTGAAGGAATCATAAGCACACTATCCAATTAGTGGATGAAACGAAATGTTGATTATACTGTAAATAGCCACTTAAGTTCCATGTATTACCCAAAAAACTTGACTATTTTACCCAATATTTGAGTGTGATGTTATATGCTTATTAAGACATTTACAAGGGTTCTATATTATTTAGCATTAGTCTGTGAATGTGGTAACACTTTATTTTACAGTGTCATTGTTACATATGTTACATGTTACTATAGTAATAACTATAAATTATGCATAATTACATGCAACTAACCCTGAACCAAACCCTAATATCCTAATTCTAACCCTAGTAAGTGCATGTAGTTACTTAATATTACTCAGTACTTAAATGTAATTACACTGTAACAACGACACCTTAAAATAAAGTGTACAGTGTGCAAAAGTTTTATTATAAGCTAAATTGCACTTGATACTAAATTAACAACCTGTGGTACATTCATCCATACATACAATGTAAAATGATTTCTCAAAGTTGTGATGAAAACAAAGACTATTGTAGTGTTTTACATAGTATTTGAGTCTTTCAAATTTCACGTTTGATTCAATGTGCTACTGGCTGTTTCTTTTTAATTATTTGTGAAATTTACTATAGCGATTTCTGAGTGAAATTGTTTCAGGACAATTGAACACATTCAACATTTGGATAATTGTAAATATATTACGGGTTGCACAAGTCAAACCTCAATACAATGTGCCTCAGAAATCACCATTAGCCCACTTGTTTTTTTGGAATAGAGCCTATGTGTTCCTAAACCTCCCTGGTGTGCCTTTCCTTCTTCTTTCTCTGTTTTCCTGTCTTTATTTCTCCATGTCTCTACCTGTCCTTGCCAAGACAAACCTGCTAAAGCCGGTGATTGAAGCGCAGCTCTGACTCCAGTAAACCACAGGTGCTGAACTCTTCTGGCAAGTCATAAAACATCATATGCATGTTTTGTGCTGTCAGTGAGCTCTTTAATTTCATTTTCTTTTCTTTTCTTTTTTTCTCTCCTTCCTGACCGCACGATTCATTCTGCAGTGTTTATGAGGGGGAGACATCCAGAGTGTCTTTCATGAAATCAGTCGTCTTAAAACTCCGAGGTCCCGCTGTGCCAGCTGAGGGTACCCGCCCCCCATACACCCTCCAGCCCAAAATGCCAATCCTCGAGCTGTCAATCAAAGCCACATTAAAGCAGCGTGACGTCACACAGCGGAGCGTTCTAGTCACTGGGAACACAGGGATGGCCCAGGGCAAAACTAAACAAACTTCCATTGCCACTTTGAACAGTTTAACAATGTGTCACTGTGTGGATAATCCCTGGACTGTGAAAAAGTGTATTATATTTTGATTCAACAATAATCATGTGTAAAAACATTGTGATACTATTGTGTTTTTACAAGAGTAAGTAACAGACACATTTCAACATATTTAGAAGTGTTTGCTTAGGCAGGCTATTTCTCAAATATTAAACTCAGCAGGCTAAGGGTATACGTGTACATGACAACAATGTACTAAAAACGTAAAGGTTTTTCTTCTTGTTTTTCGCGTACAGAAAACAACGTGTCAAAACGATTCCCGTTCACACGGATCTGCGAAAATGACTTAAAACGCTGTATTATGCAAGCCTGGCCAGTAGTTGGCGATGTCACTTTGTAAAGAAACACTATAGCGCCTATAGACTGAACACGTAATACGCATGTGCATGATGTCACCATTTTCACAAATTCGCGTTTTTGTAGTTTACACGGAGACAATAAAAGTATCGTTTCAAAAACTTGCACCTTGAAACCTGTTTTCAAAAGATTGTGTTTTTAGACCCCAACGGCCAAAACTGGACCCTTAAATGAACGTCCAAAACGCAAAAAAGAAAAAAAAATTAAACATTTTTTTTTTGTTGAAAACGGTAAAAAAACGCCACTAAGTCATTCTGTTTGTGCTACAGACATGACTATTACCTCAAATTGTGCAGCTTGTGTTCTATTTCAATTTATAAGCAACTTGAATTTAATTTGAATAATAATAATAAATAAAAAAATCCTCTAAACTTACATTGAAGAAGAGACCTTAGTCATATTTAGAGAATATATAGTTATTTTGGCTCAACCCAGTATGCAACCACCCAAACCACCATAGTAACCACATAGCAATGTGCTAAAAATCCTTAGCAAATGCATGACAACACAATCAGTTTTGACATTGCTAGCGTAGTATAAAAAAAAAAAAGTTAATATTAATTTAAATTTTAATGAATATTACATTTAATCATTTGATATCTGAACAATGATAGCAAAAAGGTCACTGATTTGTTGGTAAATTCCATGTAATGAGTAATACACTAAGAATTTAACAAATAAACTGAAAGTATGTGAAATATATAACATTTTTACATTTAACATTTAACATCTTTGTGGGCTCGTTTTAATTTAAATCACATTAAACTATGTAAGTCATTTGGTTAAAGGAATGTCTTCATGTGATATTATTCAATAATGTTAAAATAATTTAGCTCTGAACATTATTCCCCTGGCTGCCATCATCTCAAATTTCATCTTTAATTGCTCTTTATTTTTCCAGCATTGAGCGTTCAGCAGAAGTCTGCTTCCCCCTCCTGGTTGTTCTCAAGAAAGTGTTCGCAGAGCTCCAGAAGCTGCAAGCTAGATTTCATTTTGTGTTTTATATGCTGCAGCTGAACGGGGAGCATTTGATGTTGAGTATTTGTTAAGTTCCATCTTAAAGTCTTAAAGAAAAGACGAGGGTTATCAGCTGAGCTCTAGAGGTTCATATGACATATGACAGGTGTCTATGGAGAGAGAATGTTATTGCGTTGTGTTCTGGTGAATGAATCCACGTCCACAAGTCCCTCTGTGTCAAGAGACTATAACAACACAGAGCATCTTTCAGAGAACTCACTGGTGGTTTGGCGACTAGATTAGTGGTTAGTGGTTTAAGTCACGATCCTCAATATTTTCGAACCCTGACGGCGACTTATCAGCAATGAAGGTACTGCAAGTTGTTTTTTTTTAAGTAAGATTACAGTATAATCTCTTATAGAATCCAGCACTTTTACTTTTAAAATATATATTTTTACCGTATGGTGTATCTTTA
Organism: Leuciscus leuciscus; assembly: GCF_965113295.1. Taxonomy (NCBI): domain Eukaryota; kingdom Metazoa; phylum Chordata; class Actinopteri; order Cypriniformes; family Leuciscidae; genus Leuciscus; species Leuciscus leuciscus. Next base: position 11,158,555 of record NC_138735.1, on the reverse strand, counting down.
AACTGAGGAAAAAAAAATCATAACAGTCCGTACTGCACCAGAAAAAAATGTCAATCTAGACATCTCAGAAAAAGTATTCCATTGTTGTGCAGGATATGCTGTCTTTTCCTCTTTTGATCAAAAAGACATAAAATATACATTAAGTCAATACAGTCCATCTTAGAAGAGCTATATCAACACGGCCGAGCTTTCCTCTTTGAGTGAGCGCTGACCTCAAATAGTTAAGAGAAAGAGAGAAGGACAGTGAGAGAGAGAAAGAGACAGGCTCGCAAAAAGGAAAAAAAAGTGAGAGCAGAAGCCCAGCAGATCAAAGAAAACAACATGAGAGAGGATATGAGCGCTTTGAGAAGTAATATTGGGCCGATACCATCTGTTTCCCAAGTCATGCAGCAGGATTCAGACAAGCACAGGAAGAGGACAACAGAGACGGCCCCTTAGCCCTGGATAACACAGCCAAAGTGGCTTATTAAGAAACCTCCAATTTAATATGAGATTGGGCAACATTAAAGGGTTCCCTCTGCAAAGGACCTTTCTCCCCAGTTGTTGAGAAGAGAAGCGTTATATAACAAATAAATTTGAGGATTATTTCATAAAAGGGGCGCCAGTGTAATTTCTCCTTTGGTATTTTCAATTTTGAAGGTGGCACAGTAAGAATGGCCGGAGATGTATGAGGTGATTTCACTCTTCATGTGGGAAAGTGAGTTAGAGATGAAGAGAGGAGCTGCTGCTCTGGCCGTATACGCTCAAAATATTTTATTAGCAGCTGTGTTGTGGAGAAACAAACTATATAGATTCTACACTTAATTTGGTCTTTTTTCTTTTCTGATATTTTTGTAAGATCATTTTTTTAGGAAACAAATTAAATCTGTAGACTCCTCTAATGCTCCCATGTTATTGAAAAAATGTATTTATATATATATATATATATATATATATATATATATATATATATACATTTTAGAAAATCTATGAATTTCATCAGTGCATACAGTACATTCCCTGGGTTTTGAACTTACTGTTGCTAGCACCATTCCCTACTAGCCAAACTATAAGCATTCCATTAGACTACAGATGGAAAATTCAACAAGAAATTCTGTTATTATTTACTCACCCTCAATTAGTTGTAAACCTGTGTGACTTTATTTTCTATGGGCTACTCTGCAAATTTAAAGTGTATCGTTGCATGCTGTTATACAACGTGGGAAAATGGCTCATCAATTATATCACCTTTATATAAAGTTGGAAGTTTTGTGTAAGGCTGGAAACTTACGCTGCTATTTTGAACCAATAATCGGAACAAAGGGCAGTTGAAGGATGACGTGTATAATTCAAATATTTATCTGACTCCAATATAATTAATCTGACTCCATTAAAGTTGTTGTTATTCTTTAACCTCTTATTCTTTAAAGGTAAAAGTCTTTCTTAGAACTGATAGGAAAACGTAGGATTTAACCTGAACGTTTGGATAATGAAAGTTATAATCACTTTAGCTTTCAACATAATCAGTGATAAAAGGAAAGATTCTCAAAGCCTTTAAAGCAGGCAAAGTTATTTATTAAGTTACATGTTTAAATATACAGACAGTAGAATGGAACAACATACTGTATAGAAACTCAGTTGTAACAAATAATGAAGCAGAAGAGGCCTTTCTTGTAGTATGAGGTTACCCACCGGTGTGCGGGAGTGGCCTGGTTAAAGCCTTTCTCCTAGATCAACAGTTACCTTTCCTTCTTATACCCTGAGCAAAGCATTGTTAAACATGAGTGGAATACCAACACCAAACCCAACTGACAGGAAACCAAAAGATGAGGCAAATGGGTGGAGATCCAGAGGGGGAGAAGAACATTAACATATTCTCCTCAATGTATGTTTAAGCAATAGTACCTAGATTGTACATTAGGATACTTTAATATCTCGATAAAGTTCACCACCATTCATTTCAGTTTATAAGCTGTCAGATGAGAACAAACATGGCATAGTTACATATTAGAACACACTAATAAATAAACAGTATGGAGTTGAAAGCATATGTCCTGTGAAGCAAATGGTACAGATGTGTCATTGAGGTGCAAACGACTCTGTCTCTCCCGACAGAACCATTCTGTGCCTGGAGTGTCCCAACAGTCCTCAATCAGCATATTGATGAAATCCCTGCACTAGATAGGCATTAGCATACTGTGATGATGATGAAGGCCTTTGTGCCACGTTTAATTCACATGTAGCCTATACCTTTAAAAGGCTTTTTGAAGTACTAGGGAAGTAAAGAGTTCTGCCCATATTTGCTCACCCCTACATTTAGCATTTGGTGAGCTAATAAAATATTGAACTCTATTAGTAATGATGGAACTTTCGATGGAACTTTAGTTGGTTTTGGGAAACACACCCCTGGATTGCAGGAGATTTGTATGGTTGAACTGGATCATCAAAGGTCAGCAGCAAAGACAATACATAAAGTATATTTGTGTTAATTAACATTTAAATATTGCAGGTTTGTGTAATATTCTGAGTTTGGATTTTTCTGTTTTTATTCATTTTGAGGAATACTGATTCTGTTTTCGTGCAAGTGAAATGAGTAAATGCATGCTCAAATTTAGCCTAGAACTACAATCACCATCCTGTTTACACAGCGCACACCTCTGCCTCTTATTCCGTCTTCACATGCTATCAGAATTATCATAAACATGAGTTTTCCTAGAAATTGGACATGAACGCCATCTCAAGTCATATTTACCACTGGGAAGCTCGGGGTTCATTTTTACCCCCAAGTTCCAGAGATGGGCATGTCATAAACTTTAAACATGGCAGAAAGGAGAACGAATGCTGCTGTGACTGGTATTCTTTATTTAATTTTTTTCCACAACAGCTACATCGTCTTGTCTTGTCGTTAAAGTAGTGCATATTTACATATATGAATAATTATTTGAAGTGTATTGTATGTTTTTTACACAGCGAAAATAGCTTTGATTGTCTCAAAAAAGTAGGAAAGAAAAACATGTTGTCCTCCATGAATCCTGTTCTTTCCGACAAAAAAAGCACTTCAGTGCAACGAGCTGGTAATCACGACATACGAAGTGGGAAGTATGACGTTACCGATAGCAAGTGAAGGCAGCATAACTCCCCATTTCTCTCAACATGGGGACAGGAGAGGTGTCTGTCAATAAATGAGAAAACAAAGTAACTTGCGTTACTTATTTGAAAAAGTAACTCCAATATATCGTGGCAAATTTAAAAGTAATATTTTACTTTAGTTACTTAAAAAGTAATCTGATTACGTAACTTTTGTTAGGCCTATTTCTAATGCGTTACCCTATAGCACTGATTATAACCATTTAACAACATGATTTTCTGTAAAGTTGCTTTGAAACAATGAGTATTGTGGAAAGTGTTAAACAAGTCATTTTACCTTGACTTCAATTTTGGGTGACCTAGATACCTTCAAAACATTGGTGTTATCATTAATAATACATGTCCTACTCCTCACATTTGTTGCAGACTCATCCATGATCCCAACAGTCGTTAGGTCATCGGAATTCTAATCAGATCCATGCACAGAATCACTCAACCATTCAGGTTTCCCAGAAGATCCTACTGATTTGCTGAGCTACAGACCTCATTGGATCCAGATTTCAGTCTTTGAAAAGGCCACCGCATTTCCTTCCGCATGCAATGTTTTATTTATTATTGGTTATTTGATCTGGTCTGAGACCATTATGGGAATATGTACCTTTCTGAATAATCAATAAATAGCCATTTTATTATTTAGAAGGATCTGGTGTGAAGGGCTGCGAAAAGTAAAAGTCATTACACAAATCCGTCATTGTTGATAAATGAGATCACTTGTAAAGTTAGATGGCTGGCAAAAGAGCTGCATGCATGTGGATGGTTCTGTGCATTGCTGAATACTATTAGCGGGCAGTAAATATTGCACGGGTCTCTCCACGGGACAATGATTCGGCGAGTGGGCGGCAGAGAGAGGGCAGTAAATTTGGAGATTAATTAACCCGTTGAATTCTGGACATTTCCAGGTCTCTGTTCCCGGTGACCTGTGGACGTAAATGGGACGAGCCCGTCCACAGCAGTGAGCGGAGAGTGAGGGCTCTCGTCCAGAAGAATGAGTTATTAAGAGAATTTTTTGAATAGATGGAAAAATTGTAGCCTGGCTATTTAGTGTCATAAAGTGCAGCCAAGCCAGTGCAGGGGCTCCTCGGGACAGGAGGCAATAGCATTCCAATCAAATTCGAGACGGATGAGAGATGGGCCTGTCCACTCTGAATTTTTATATTGTGGAAGGGGCTGGAAAGAAATAATGCCATCCGTGAGTGAATTAACCTCTCGCGGTGGATGGAAAGGCCTCTGTCATCTATAGGGGAAGCAGAGGAAATGAATGGGCGGAACAGAGGCAGGCCAGCCAAGCCAGGGGGAGGGGTAGATAGGATCAAAACCCCTCGCCAGAGATGGACCGTCCGTGGCTGTGGCTCAGCCACATGTGTTGTGGATAAGGAAGGACGAGTAGTGTAGTACGCTTCTTGAGCTTTCCGGTGATATATCTGAAGGTCTGATCAAAATCATTTTATTTTTGCATGACATTCATTCAAATACATGCAAAACAAGGATGTAAATACGGCAAAAGCACTCTCCTGTCAATCTGGACAAACAGGTTCAGCCTACTTACAGGAAAACTTTAGCAGAACGCACGTTGTGTAGCTCTATTTATATTACCAATGAAACCATCACAAGAAATAAAGCAGGTATGAAATTATTATTTGATCATGCGTTTTATTTAAGCTATACACGATTAATCTTTCATTGTCCTTTTTTCAGAGATCTACTAGAGTCATTCAGAAAAGTAGGAGACAAACGTTATGGATTTACTTGTCTTACGTCCTGATTTGCATATAGTAGCTTACTAAGCATTAAAACTGTGTGCTTCACAGGTGATTGGAAAGTAAACTATAGCCCACCTCTGGCTGTGTAGAGTGAATGTGCACCCGTGTTTTGATATACTACATTAAATTGCATCTTGATAACACAGAACTTATAATATGCTGAATATGCAGCAGAACTTGTCATTGTGGTTGGCTTTAGCATCTAGTGAATTTCCATTCATTCACCCATTCTCCAAATCGCTTGTCCATAGGGGGTAGTGAATGTCATTATCCTAAAATTCAAGCTATTTCACTTTTATGTTCATATAAATTTTACAACTTTTGTGACAAGTTCGGCCTCGAGTTCCTCCACTCTGATCTCACGGGAAACGTACGAATGAGATGAATTTATACGAATTTGCCAAAACGTTATGTTATTATTATGCTTATCTGCAGTTACAGTTCAACAACAGGTGGAAAATAGTCCTCTCCAATGATATAATAAAAAATAAATAAAAAAAGCAAATAAAAAAAATTAATTAGACAATGCAATTTATCATTTATCACAAAACAAAAACAGATTCATTACAAATATCACATCTTTTTCATTCTTTATTTATTCATTATAATGTTCTCTGACTCTGACCTTAAAGTTGAATGCAATCTGTCACTGACACGTGTGTGTTCAGTGACGTGTGTCATGAGGTCAAAGGTAACCGGAAGCTGTTGGCTGCTGCCGGGAGACAGAACAACACATAAAACCCTCCAGAAACCTCGTATTATGTGCACGTTGACATATGTCTTTATGGATAAAGGGCTTGTTTTGTATTCCGTTTGACTGGACGAATGAGAAGATGTCTGTATTATCTTAAGACGAGCGGTTAAAAACTGACTTTAAACCCGGAAGTGGAGCAAATTAGTAGGTGTTAGCCTAGCCGCTAACACTCTTTATCTCTTCCAAATCCCATATGAGGGAGCGATTTTGTCTTAAACCACTGATCTCACACTCATTCTGCCAATTGAAGTCACAGATTGAGCTTGTCATGCGTGTCAGTGGCGAGACACGTCGTTTATCGGGCTGTGAGCTGGGTGAGATCATGTGAGTTCAGTGTGAAACACAGTTCCAGCTGTCAGATACTCATCCCTCTCATCCGATCAATGTGATTGTGATTAAACTGATCACTTTGATCATCTCTGGGTCATTCGGGTAAGATTTGGTCATCTTTTTCTCATAATTCAGTATGAATATGCTTAGTTTAGTATGCAGTGAATGCACATGCATGATCAGTTACCAGTAACTTACCATGGTAGCTTTGCTTTTGTTTATGTGCATAAAATACTTTAATATGAAAAGTGTTTTTCACTGTAAGACACTGAACCATACAAAATTATAGCTTGTTAAAGGCACAATATGTAAGATTTTTGGATTTAAATATCCAAAAACCACTGTTATATATTTTGTTGACTTCTGTATGTGCATTATCCCAAATGTTTCCAACAATGTTTAAATCCAAAGCAATTAACAGTTTTAACCAGTGTAACGGCCTGTCATTACATCACTTGTCAATGACATCGTATCCGCACTACCCTCGATTTCCGAGAAACACCAAAGGTCCTTTACTATATTATGTGTTTTATTAGACAGGTGAGCAACTGTTTGGAATATTTATCGAAAGAACAAATCATTGTTATAAAGTGCAACACGGTTTGTATCATTGCTTGAATCTCTTGTTTTCTTGATTTACCTCACAATTTTAATTCGTCAAATAAAGTGACCAGTAACGTTAATACAACTTTAATACATTAGCTCATCGATGAACATGATTGAGTCCCTTCGGATTATTTTCAGTTGGCTGTGGAGGTGAAAACAACAACTCCCTTGATTCAACGCTCATTCATGGTGTCATCAAGCCACGACTTCGTTATTGTTTTGAATAAGCTCTTATGGCGAAACTTACATACTGTGCCTTTTATTATAGTTTCCAACATAATATCATACTTACTGTACTACCTTGAACTAGGGCTGGGCGATAAAACGATAACGATATGTATCGCGATAGACACGTAATCAATATCAATAAAAAATGCGTTCGATAAAACGTTCGATAATTATTTATTTATTTTTTTCGTTGGAAGAAACCAGCAAAGCAAGTTTGATTGCATGAACAAAGGCACTCACTCTCTAGTAACTAGATAAAACAGAAAAAGTCAGCTCGCCTGACTTAAAGTCTGACCGTAGTCAGACCAATGTCGTCTGCAGATTATGCAAGACCGTCGTCAGTTTCTCTGTTATTCGCGTGCTTATGCGCTGTTCTAGCGTGTGCGTTTCTCAGCGCATACATGTGAAGCTCACATGCACTAAAAGCCTGTCTACCAGCGCCTGAATACTAAGTTATCTTTCGAGTCTTATTTTGCTAATACTGTTATACACACAAGGTTTACATAAACTAGTCGGATATGTCTAAAGTGAAAGCAAACTTGAGAAAATTGAGAGAAAATCTGCTTGTCAAATGCGTGTATAATAGACGCGTCGCGCGCAGCTCTTAAAGAGACAGTAGTAATAGTAAACACGCTGCCGTTTGTCCTTAAAGGGATAGTTCACCCAAAAATAAAAATGATCTCATTATTTACGCACTCTAATGTTGTTCCAAACCTGTATTAATTGCCTTCTAATATTTTCTAATATTAATATTTTGAAGAATGTGGGTATCCAAACAGTAGCTGGTCCCCATTGACTTCCATAGGAGAAAAATATACTATGGAAGTCACTGGGGTACATCAACTGTTTGGTTACCCACATTCTTCCAAATAACTTTTATTTTCAACAGAAGAAAGAAACTTATTCGAGTTTAAAACAACGTGAGAGAGTAAATTATGAAAATTAGAATTTTTAGGAGAACTATCCCTTTAATGTTAATAAAACAACAAAATGTAAAGAGAAAATCACTCACTGCTCTTGACTAATAACTTTATTAATAGCTTTAATAAGTATCAATGTATAATTTATAGAAAATAGAAAGAAATAGATTTATATAATTTATAGAAAGAAATCGTAATATTATATTTTTGCCATATCGCCCACCCCTTTATAAAGCATTTCTTACGTATTCTTTAATTTTGCACCTTAATGTTAAGAGATAATTGTTAAGTGTTCATTGTGATTTTAGACTTTTGAGTTTTCCATGGTCGTGTTGACATTTCTGCCTTTTTAACTGATGGGATTATAATCAGAGGTAGGTTAAGTTTAAAATAAAAAATCTTTAAATGTAATATATTTGTCTCCTGGACTGGTCCTTATTTTAAATATGTTATAAAAAAATTCAATAATTATCGATATCGACCGATATGAAACACTTATATCGTGATACAGTTTTCAGCCATATCGCCCAGCCCTACCTTGAACCTACTGTTATTGCATTGGTACTGTGATAACTTGGTGACAACCACCATTGTTAGAGAGAGAGAGAGAGAGAGAGAGAGAGAGAGAGAGAAAATAAACTAAACTAAAATATATATATCTTTTTTTATTCTTATGGCCTCATTTTTTATTACATTTTTTTACGTCCAGTGACATCTATTGTATGATGACTTGTTTTTCACTGCGAGGGCGGGACTTCCTGTCACTGACTTAAGTATGGTGTACACTACAGTTTCCCAGCCCCCGCTGTCCCGGACAACAATGCTTTACCAATTCATTAAAAAAATGAATCACTGTCTGGCCAACCATGGAGACAAAGTTTAGGGTTAATTTTTCCCGACAGTACTACAGTATAGCGTGAGTGTATATTAGAATCATTTGTTATTTGCTTTTGGGATCTTAAGGAGCATTTGGACCTGGCAACTGTGACATCAAACGTCAGACTTAACGACCGGATATTGATCTTTAGACAGTAAAGGTAAGATATGTAATTTCAGATTGTGGATAAATTGTTTTGATTTTCAGGAGCCTGCAGACAACATGAGTGGCAAATTTGGCCTTGTGAATTACAGCTCGAGGAAGCACATCTCCATATCCGTGCCCTCGTCCACAGAGGTCATGTCACCTCATATTAAATCAGTGGAGGAGCTCAGAGTGCTGGGCATCAACCTGACAGGCTTCAACACACCAACACAGTTCTTCATCTGTGTGGCCGGCGTCTTCCTCTTTTACCTCATCTACGGCTACCTGCAGGTGACAGTCCATCAGTGATCTTTGATTTGTGCCTTTGTATATTTGTGCCATTACTGATTCTTGTGAGTCTCTGTGCTTTCAGGAGCTGATATTCTCAGTGGAAGGATTTAAGCCATTTGGCTGGTATCTGACTTTAGTGCAGTTTGGATTTTACTCCTTATTTGGCTTGGTGGAGTTGCAGCTCACTCAGGATAAGAGAAGGAGGTATTTTTTGTGTATGTTAAAATTAGACCTGTCGATAGATTAAAAAACTAGTTTCTGTAATTAATTGTGATTAATTGCACCTAACATTAAAATGTATCAAAATATTTTCATGTTCAGTCTCCAAATTATCATCATAAAGACAGTATTTAAAATATTTGATATAATTGTACGCATTTGTTTAATTGCATCTTTTTGCAAAGTACGTTGAATAAAGGCAGAGAAACCCCATAAGTTAAGAAAACCCTCAGTTATAATAGAAGTGAACGGTTAAGAAAGTGTTTTCTTAAACGGCTGCAGTAACTGATACTGATACCTCTAATAAGTGATTATTATTTAAAAAAAAAATTTATTCAGGTAGAGCTGCACGATTAAACGTTAAAAGATCGCAATCTCGATTCAAACATTCACACAATCTTATTCCTAACAAAGAATATACTTGTTTGTTCACAGTTTGAACGTTCTTGTTTCCATTTGTTTAATTTCAAGATCTGAGGTGAATTATCCATTGTTGCTTTTACAGCTACAAATCTGGGAGCACTAAATGATATTCAGAGTAGGGATCGACCGATATGGATTTTTTAGTGCCGATGCCGATACCGATTTTTTTTCATCAGCCTTAGCCGATGACCAATACGGGCTGCCGATTTTCTTGGGCCGATATTTGGAGCCGATACTGCTTTTGCTCACTCAATTTACATCATAAAAATGACACAATGATGATAACAAATGTTACAAGTCTCAATTTAAAATAAGGAACATTTATTGAATTATTATTTTTTCCATTTAATCATTTATTCAAGAAGACTCAAGAGATTCATTAAAAAACGGTGAATCATCCATTAATTAAACAGGTATTTATGAATGAGACTGAATTAATTCGTTTTAAACGTGTTTGAATTAATGATTCAATTTTTTTTAATATAAATAGACTGGAACATGTTATTCTGTGTAGTTGTCTGATATATGTAATTGTGATCACCATTTTAAACAAAACAAAAACGATTTTAAACCAAATAGACTCTCAGTTTATTATGAATTAGGGACTGTTCACATATCGCGTCTAAAAACGTGTGGTAAGCACAGCCGCGACGCTTTCTCCTTTCTACAAGCGCTTGCACTCTGTCTGTCTGTCGTTGCTATGCAACTATGAACTGCACTCTACTCATGATGACGAGGAAGTAAGGATTAATTTATTTCAAGCCCTTTACGACTAACGTCACATATATTTATGGAGATGAAAAATAAAAACCTGCCCTGTCCAGCTTTGATCAGCTGTTCGGCCGAGCTTTCGATGTTGTCATGGAAAGGTCAGTTGTTTTTTTGTCCCATAACGTGCGTGCGCTTGCGGCATTCTGAAAAGTTTAAATGTTTTCAACTTTTCATCTCACCACGGCATATGAGCGCCGGGACAAACGAGCGCGCTGCATCGCATGCGTGTCGCAACCGCGTCGATTCTTTTACCTCAGGGAGTGTTCTGACTGAGTTCGACCACCTCGCTGAATAAAACTCCCACAAATATCACGGAATCCCGAACCAACGTCGGCATTATTTAATCCTATGACCAGTGTTTGTAACAGCTGCCGTATGCATATGGATAGCCTCAAACGTAGCTATTTGCAGCTCCCTAAATACAATGACAAGCATATATTCGGCATTCGCGTTTTCCATTTGGACCCTCAAACTTGCTTAGCTATAGTTGCAAACACACATATAGAGCAACGTGTTTCCACTTTCAAAGTGTATGGCAATATTTCAGCTAAGTCAAACAGTTAAAAGATGCTTTGAAAGTTTAAAACTTGCCGTTGTTTTGAAGAGGCTTCCAGAACTCAGCTAGTGTGGGAGGGGCAGAGCATGGGCTGCACCTGCAGCGTCTCCAGCAACACAAAGCTGCCTGCGGACGCCTGTCTGTAAATAATGCCGGGAAAAAACTATCGGCGAACGCAGCAGCCCGCAAATATCGGCCCGATATATCGGCTGACCGATATATCGGTCGATCACTAATTCAGAGTCACATTGCATGCTTTTAACATTAAATAAAGCACATAAACAGTACCTGAGATTATCATTGCCACACTTTATGTTTGTTGTTCCAGCCGTGACGTCGCAGAAAAATAGAACCATTTCTAAAATAGAATCGTCTCGTGTCGCTGTCACGGCTGGTTAGGACAAAAACTCTGATTAACATTGAAAAGATATCTTTTATCGCGCGTCGCGTGTAGTTAGGACACGGTGTTATGCCTATTTAAACTATTCATTAATACTAATTCATATTATTATTCATATTATATTATTCATAATACTTGATTATAATGACAACAAAACAGTCGTTTTTTATAATCGCTCACGTCCGGTGTAGACGGTGTCATTCAGAATTACAGCCAGTCTAATATTTTCCCTTTCGTACACCCCATGCTGTGAAAGAGCATTTACGTTGGAGCCAAAATCAACTTGGCAAAAAGAAAATGTCGTCCTTCTGAGCAGCATCTCCTAGTGTGCCTCGCAGAGCTCTTCCACACTAATGCACATCGACATACTTGAAAGCCTCTTCCAGGTGCAGCAGAATACAGAATACCAGAACACAGCCCTCTCAAAACACACACAGACACACACACAAAGACACACACACATACTGGTAGGGCACGATTAATCGAAATAAAACCGATATCACGATATGGCTAATTGTGATTATCAGTCGCAAAGGCTGTGATTTAATTAAATGTTTTTGCAGCATCTCAGCCCGGCTCGGTTCATAGTAAATACTGCTCCTCATGAACTCATCTCTGCGTCTGCTCTGAGTTTGGGGTCTTTAATGTGCATTTGGGAACGCAACATGCACCAACCATCTTTCCATTCAAGAAATGAGAAGCACTTATCATCAAAAGAGAACCTTTAGGGCCGTCTTGCGGTTTTCTATCAAAATAAAAGTTTGGTGATTTAAAGTTTGAAAATAAAAATAAAGACAACCATAAATATTACTATTGTAATCTTACAGTTGCAATGTAAAATTATTATAAAACATTTATTGAATACTGTATATTGACTAGTACAATAAATACTATATTTTAATAAAATAGTAATTCATTTTTTGTTTAATAATTCTCATTTTATTTTATAATTATAATAATAATAATAGCTATTATTATTATTATTGCTATTATGGCCATAATGATTTAACATATTGGCCATATTTTACAGGCGTACAAACAAGCACAGCAAGTCTAAATCGCAAATGCCATTTTTATCAGAATTCTTTTTCTCCAAATCGTACAGCCCTACATACTGTCTTAACAAACCTTAACATACATCTGACCCTAATCACATGATTTATTTAGAAAAGGTTTCTATTTTTCTGCGATGTTGCGGCTGAAACAAAAAAAACACAAAGTGTGGCAATGACATTCCAATTCCGATTCCAAATAATTAAATAGACTGCAGCAATTTAGTTTGAACCTCTAGTAAATTACATGATATTTTGCTTGGTTGTTTATTCAGAATCGTAAAAAAAAAAAAAAGATTTAAAATGTTTCCAGAATTGTACACCTCTAATTTCTGATGATAAAATTTGTAATTATAGGCATAAAAAATCACAGTATAATTGTAAACGTCAAGTTATGAGAATTTATTAACAATTACAGAACATTAAAAATATTATTCCAGTTTTTTATTGACATTAAATTACAACAGTATTTACATAAACCATAACAAATGTCACATTTAGCTGTACATTCTTATGTTTAGAAAAAGTTTTGTAAATTGCGTTAATTATTATTTAATTATTATTTATAAACGCATACATTTATACATATTTTTTTTATAGCTCTAGTTAAAGGGATACTTCACAGATTAGCATTAAGCTTTGTATCAATAGAAACCCAGAAGTATTTTCGAATGACCATGCTTCCCTCCCTCATGTCCCCCTGAGACGAGAGATTTCTGTATTGTGTGTCTGGAAAAAAAACTTTTAACGTAAAAAACGTCATTTTGTGTCATAGGAGGCTTTTTTGGCCAGAGGCGAAAGACTACAGCCAGTAGGAGGAGCTAGTTCCGCATGTTTTCAACCCGCCCATGGGGGGTGGGATCTCACGATAAAACGGCGTCTTTTCAGTTTCGAGTCAACTAGTAGCCTAGTTGTATCATTTCTTCCGATACTGCCCTCTGTAACCGGTAGGTGTGGCTTGGGAGTGGCCTCGTAGGGCAGCGAAGCAAGTGCATTCTGGGAGTTGTTGTCTTTCATCCACATGAGCCAAAAATAAATTTTCTGGCTTTTCTCAGTCTAGAAGGCACCAACTTCTAAAATAATTTCACATTTCTACTACAAAAATTACCCAATTTAAATACACATTCATCTTTCCAGCTGTGAAATATCCCTTTAAAACTAAATTCCCAAACAAACTTTTACCATATTCATAATTGTTCTGTGGTTCCATGAATAGTATTTTTTTCTCTAGTAGCCCTAATAACCTTGTACACCTGTAACCTGCTTCACATTTCCTCAAAGCAATGCCAACAGAAACTTACTTTCTAGAGGTTTTGTGTTTTGTTGGATCATTGTGTTAAACCTGCCTTTAAAAGGCCAATTATTACACTCAAAGTTAGTTTGTTGATTTTTAGGGACACAGTGTGAATATGACAGTTGATTCCAGGCATTTAATGGGTTAGTGTGAACAATCCTTAAGAAAACATGCTTCACGGTGTTTAAGACACAGGCAAACTAAACACAAAAACATAATGGTTTTAATGTAATGCTGCTTCTTTTTTTTTCTTCTTTTTTTTCAGGATACCATACAAAACTTACATGATCATCGCATTATTAACAGTTGGGACCATGGGCCTATCCAACACTTCTTTAGGATACTTGAACTATCCCACACAAGTCATCTTTAAGTGCTGCAAGCTCATTCCTGTCATGATCGGAGGAGTTTTTATACAAGGTACATTAGATGCTAGATTTATTTTTAAATTCACACACACACACTTCCATTTAATGTTTGGGATCTTTTCTTATTTTTGTTAAATAAATTAGTTCTTTTATTCAGCTAGGGGAAATGTAATTTATCAAATGACATTTAATTATTTATTTTTTTTACATGTATTTTACATCTTAAATAATTTATGTTCTTTAGAACTTGTATATTTTTTTCATGATTCTCTGATAAATATATATCACGGTTTCCACTAGGGGTGTAACATGATATCGCGATATAAAAATGCGACAATATGTGTCGTTGATGTAAACGTTATGATTCGCGAATAGAGTAAGTTTTATCCAAGACTTGGCTGTATTCATATATTATTTTATTATTCACCCAAACATTTAAATTCTGTCATCATGTACAAACCCTTATGTCGTTTCAAAACTATAACATTTTTGTTCATCAAACACGAATGAAGATATTTGTATGAAACCTGAGAAATTTCTGTCCATTCCCCTAAAACTTAAAAGATCCAAAAAAGGTCACAAAAGCATTGCAAAAATAATAAATCTAGCGGTTTAATCCAAGCATGCCTAAGCAGCACTCCTTGATTTGAAAGCATAATTTAACTCACCATATCACGTTTTTAGTTTTGGTAGTTTGATGATTCAAAGCATTTTAGATCGTTACTCTTATCATGTTAGTGCATTAATAGAGCGAGAGAGAGGCAACAAAGTGAGCACCGGAAGAGTCTGTGTGCGCACGGCTTATCTGTGTAAAAGAGATACAACGAATGCCTGTATTAAAAGCGTGAGTGTACTGCGTTAGAAAAATGAAAGTTTACAGAGTTTCAGTAACAGTATTACATTAAACTACTATATTTAATGTGGAATATAATGTATGGGCAATTCCATGCAAAGGTCATCTTTACCATGAAAAAATAAAGTTTTAACCAAAAGAACAAAACCCTTTTTAAGTTGTCCATGTAGGTCTGTAATATACTGTATTAATGTGCTTTAACAAAATTATTAAGACAATTGCCTTGTTTATCCACCAGATATGAGGTGAGCAACAATGCTTAAATTACATTTTCAACCAGCCATATTTCATGCTTTCAAAAAAAGGTATCAAAGATCCCCCTTTTTAAACTTTATTTTAACAGAAAGCATTTTGCAGAAAGATGGAGGCATGCCTGAGAAATAAATATACTAATTTGGTCATAACAGCACTGCCTGTTGAATTCATAAGGGCTATAATAAAGAGGTCTTGACGCTTCAGTGCACTGTCACGTCCATAACGTTTTAAAGGTTTAGTTTATTTAATATGACAATTATAAATGCAAATAACTTGAAACTTTATTTACAAAGCTAAATTATGTTTATGCTTATTAGGATCGACAATTCATCTCACTACTTTGCTCTGAACAACCATAATAATGCGTTACGGACGTGACCGTTACGGACGCTTCATATTAAATCATGCATATGACTATTGTGATCTGTTTCAAGACAGAAATTATTTTGGCCACTTCATTAAAGTTTTGTTTTGTAGAAAGACTTTCTTTAAAGTGAATTTCGTTTTGTATAAATTGTATCTTAATTTTAAATCAAAGTTTCATCAACCAATTGCCTGGATTTAATAAATAATATAGCAGACATAGAGGTGCAGGCGCGATCACTTGCAACACGTGAACTTGAGCGCGTCTCATAATTGAACAGAAACTCAACGTATGCCTCTCAGAAATATAGCCTATCTATAGAAAGATTGAAAGATCAAAACGAAAAGAAATAGGCAACTCTCTGATTGTGTAATCCATATGAAATGTGCTTTTTCCACCACCACGTCCCTTTAGAGGCTCGGTACGATCACGCTGACAAAATAATAATAATAATAATAGGCTAATAATATTGCGTGTCAATTATTTTGTCAAATCATTTTTATACGAAATAAAATGTGATGATTTTGACTCGCGACTGTGCATTAAAATCCATAATCTGGCCGAAAACCGTGCGATCATTTAGACACAAAAAACGTAGGCTACATGATTGCTAGTGACTCACATCTACGGACAATAATGTCCATCGGTTCACCTGACTGTGGAGGAAACCTGTGATTTGAACTCCTATATGACAAACATTAATTGTTAATGTATTTTAATCTTGACTGTCTTCCGTAATAGTCTCTGCTTTAATGTTCCGTCTGTGTGTTTATAGTAGCCTATTCACGTCCTAGTCGAGAGGCGTCCTGCAATTGTGCGAGGAACCTGATTGGTTTAGGCGCGAAACAGAATCTTCAGAATCATTTCAGACAGTCTTCTTAATGTCAAAACAGCCATTATGCGTCAACAAAAGTGCCATGATGGTTTGATTGTTGATTTTCCAAACAGATTCTATGTATTTCAGACGCGTCACATCCATAACAGGGTTTTTGTCACATCCATAACGTTGGTTTTTCCTCATAATACACTTCATGAAAATATATATATTTTAAACATTGATATTTTTATGTTCAGCTAAGACCCCTTCATCATGTGGATAGCAATATTTATACATTGGACTTAAAAGTTCACAGACTTTAAAGGAAATCGAACAGTATACCAAAAACTCTCTCATTTCCCGTCACATCCATAACGCATGCATATTTTCCTTTTTTGGGGGTGCTTAAATATATTTTAGAAAAACATATTTTGCCTGTCAATTCCCCAGATTGGGTGCTCTGAGAATATGCATTTCCAATTTAAATATTGTAAGAAGTTTTTTTTTTTTTTTTTTTTTTTTGGAGACATTTCACCTGTCATTGTGAGTTCAAATGTCACAACAAACATCCATAACGCTGGAATTGCCCGTATAATAATGCAATGGGGGAATATTTGTGGGTCCTGATAATGCAAAATGTCTGATTTTACCAGTAAAAGAGGGCCTACATTATTTATTTGTGGTCAGTGAATTAGTGCAAGCATATGCGTCTAACATAAATCTGTATTTTCAGGTTCAGAATCATGAATCATTTTTATTCTGGTGCCACCAAATTTAGCATTTTAATCAGCAGTAAATTTTTGTTAACTTGTTACCATATGTCTTTAGAAGTAATAATAACAAAAATAATATAACCCTCATCTTTATTTTGGTCTAAAGTATCGTATTGTGAGTTCAGTATTGTGAATTGTGACATGAATGCATCGTTACATCCCTAGTTTCTACAAAAAATATGAAGCAGCACATCTGTTTTCAACATTACATTTCTATTCATCACACAACGCTATTACATGACTCAGAATAATACTTGGAGTTGTACTGACAGTTTTTTTTTTTTTTTACTTTTTGTCCTTTTTTTCTAGTTTAAAAGTTGTGGTCACTATGGTAATAGTTGTGGTCACTTTCTTGTGGTATAGAAAAAAAATGATCATCTTTTGTGTTTCATTGAAGAAAGAAATCAAATGGGTTTGGAACAACACAATATGTGTGAAATAATATATCTCTTTTTTTTTTTTTGTGAACAAGTTCCTTGTTCTTTGTGCTGTTTCTTTCATTGGCCACAGTTGTTG
The DNA here is from genome assembly GCF_965113295.1 of Leuciscus leuciscus. Lineage (NCBI taxonomy): Eukaryota > Metazoa > Chordata > Actinopteri > Cypriniformes > Leuciscidae > Leuciscus > Leuciscus leuciscus. The sequence continues at coordinate 11,140,858 of NC_138735.1, read as the reverse complement.
TGGAGTTCTTTTCTAATGCAAGAATTTGACTGAAGTTTTGATATCCTGAACAAGAAAGAATGAAACCAGCTGAACAGTTCTCCCTTCTCTTTTTATGGGGATATTTTGATTTTTTTTCTTTCTCTGGCGTCGTGGACCTTGCGTCCCCTGAGGCTGGTGCGTAAGATCAGCGGGACGTTGGTTGAGGATGCGCGCGAGATGCCGACCCATCAAAGCTGGACCGAATCAAAGTGATGCATAGCAACCTGCTGCAACACCTTCACCCCCACGGCAACTACCTGTTTGAGAACACTTTTTGGCCTTTCCTGCTGCTTTCTTTCTCGCTTTTTGCATTTTCACATGTCCAACCTCAAACTCATTCTCCTCACATGCTTACTTGTGATGAGTTGAAGAGTCCAGCAGAAAGAGAAAAAAACTCATTCTCTCTATTCGACAAATCAGTTTGCCGCTGAACTTGTTCAAAGATCTTTGTAAAGCCAACCTGCAGCTAAAGTGTCAAACCTGCAGCCAGAACTCAAAGGACCCAGAAGATAAGGCCCTCAGCTTAGCCGAAGCTCAGATGCCTCTTTATGTGGCTTTTATGACATATTTGAGTTGATCTGTGTCAGAGATTCTTGGTTTGATGGAGCTTGTTGATGTTGTATGTTTTTAGGGAAACGCTACAATGTTGCGGATGTGTCTGCTGCTCTGTGCATGAGTCTTGGTCTGATCTGGTTCACACTGGCAGACAGTAAGATTGCCCCAAACTTCAATGTAACAGGTACAGGACTGCTTCTGCTTCAGTCTGTTGATTATGAGAAACAGGCTTTGTTCCAAAATTCCTGCCTAATAATAATTATTTGAAATTGAATGTCCTTTTTTTAATTGTTTTCGTTTGTTGTTTCTAGGTGTACTTCTCATATCTATGGCCCTCTGTGCGGATGCTGCTATTGGAAATGTGCAGGAAAAAGCAATGAAACTCCATAACGGGACCAACTCCGAGATGGTACAAACTATTTAAAATGATGACCATCATTGTGGTTTGTCTCTCTTGTGTCCAGGTTTATTATTCATTGTTGTCCATGTGTTGCAGGTCTTATATTCCTATTCTATTGGTTTTGTGTATATTCTGTTGGGTCTTCTGTCTGTTGGGGGGATTGGACCTGCTGTTTCCTTCTGCTCTCAGGTGGGTTTTAACACAAATATAAAAATACACATTCATTTTGAATTGAAAAATAGCGTTTTATAATTTCCCAGATGTCCATTTATTATATTATTTCGATTGTTGCACCAAAAGCACTGGAATTGAAGATTAAATGGACTATTTTTGATGATATACCTATAAGACTACTATACGTAAATGAAGTCTGTTGTGATTAGATAACTACATATGTGTAGTTCTTCACATTAGAGCTGGGTGATGTGGCCAAACATATCATATCTCTTTGTTTTTTTGGTTGAATTGCGATATACAGTTTATATCTCAGTATTTTTTATTTTTTTCTATTTGGATAAAAAATACTTCTATTTATAAAAAAATAAATAAAAAAAGCAATATGTATATTTTTATGTACAAACTACCTTGTAACCAATCAGGGGTGCGTTTCCCGAAAGCATCGTTAGCCAACTATGGTCGCAAGTTCCGTCGTTATCAGCATAGTTCAACGATTTGGTGTTTCCCGAAACCATCGTTCCAACGAACGTTCGCAAACAGCATCGCAAACTTGTGTGGTTGGAACGACAGCTCTCGAGCTGTCATTAGAAGCATAGTTTCTAGTTTACATGAGATGTAGACTGAATAAATCTTTATCTTTAGCAAAATAAGCAAGCTGACATTCAGTACAACCCGGTTATTTACCGTGTAATTTACGTCTTTTAGTTTGTCAAGAGATTTAAAGCACCGTTTTTGAAGACTGCGCATGTGCGAACGTGCTCTACTATGTAAGAACGAGCCAAATATTGAGTCTGGTAATAAAGCAAAATAACTGAGAAAAATTAGAAATGGTCTTCAGATGCCAAATAATATGACAAAATCTAGCGTTAATTCGATCTCAAACAGATTAATTAAAATAAGTTATTAGTCCACCACGTGCGAGACGTCATAAACCAACGTGGTTGAACGATACTTTGCGACATACGGTTTCGGGAAACAGTCGTGACTAGCTAGTTGATTTCTCCAACGATGCATCGGACTATAGTAGTTAAGCAGCGAGCTATATAGTTGTACGGGAAACGCACCCCAGGTCAACGTGATACTCAATGAGTGGGTTTCTGAGCTGGTGCGAGTGAGTGGAGGCGGGGCTAATTAGCATATTCACAGAACCGTGCATTCTAAATGAGGCAAGGATGTAGAGTTACATTCAAGCTATTTTAAGGAAAAAAACGGGTGATCAAAGATGAGTTTCAAAGGGATACAATTATTGACCACAGGGGGACTTTAATGTAAAGCATGTTTAGGACAAAGTGGATTATACACCTTCCCCACAGCATCTCACTCTGCATCCTCTGCATTGCCTCATTCCATATTGTTTATAAAAAAAAAAAATGGAGATATTGTGCAAACTTGATGTTCCGCCCAGCCCTTCTTCACATTACCATTCATCAGGGCAGGTCAAGTTGCTGATATTGCAAATGTGTTGATTAGTGCTGATCGATGTATCAAAATAAAATCTTATTTGTTATAAGGCTTTGTGTGATTATCAAATCACAAAGGCTGCAATTTAATTCAATATATGCACTGCATATTTCAGAGTGAAGTGCAGCACTGTGTTCTTTTACACGTGCAGCTTCATGGTGCAGTGTTTCTTCTCAGAGCAGCTTAGCTCACAGTAAATGCAGCTCCACTCAAACTCCATCCCTGCATTGGATATGGCCATTAGTTTATAGTATACATTTAGGAACTCAACGTGCACTGGCATTTCATCAGATTTCTAATGACATTATTTATAAACCTGTTGTCAACTAAGCAGAGAGACTTAAAGGTATCCCTGCAGTTTTCTGCCAAAATAATCTGCGCACCAATTTGGACGCGGCTGAAGTGTATAAATTCAGAGAAAACTCGCCAAAGGACTTTAGGTTTAAATCGACTGAAGCGAAGTACCTGATATGAGCGAAATAGCACGGCAAGGCAACGCAGTACTCGTTCCCTTATCTCTAAGGGAACCGAGGTTACGGAAGTAGCCAAGTACATTCTCTTACGAGAACGTTCTCTCGTACTGCGTTGCAAACGCTGTGGGAACCCAATTTAAAACGCCGTGCTATTCGCCTGTGACTGCTCTGAGGAGTCCAGGGAGCCCCGGGACTGTAATAGGTTATATTGTTTAAGTTTCCAATTGACTGAAGATATAAGTTATTGTTACATTATGGCTGTTAATAAACGTTTTAAATTTGACAATGTAGTGTGTGGTACATTGCGAACAAAGGTCAGATATTATTATATTGCATAAAAGTAAAAAAATGGCATAGCTTGTGCTTTCAAAAAAAAAAAAAAATTAATCGAGAATCGAATCGAACCGTGACTTTAGAATCGAAAATGTAATCGAATCGAGGATTTGGAGAATCGTGACACCCTTAATTACAATACTACAATATTTCATTTTTATCTAATACAATTCACAAAAAAAGCACATTAAAAAGTCTTCAGAGTAAAAAGTTTCTTATTAAAGATTATCATTAAAAATAAATATTTTTTATAAATAATACATATTATTTTTACTTTCTGTGCAGATGCACTCCTCTACAAAATCACCCCAATCATTCTAGAACAATTTATTCTTTCCAACTAGAGCTATTCAAGCCATCTAGTGGAAATGCCTGCATTTTTTATTTTTATTTCACAATATATTTAGCAGAAAAAGAAAATATTGCAGTGTCTGTTTAGTCCAATATCGTACAGCCATAGTGTTGATATTTAAATGTGGATGGTCATATGTTAATGAGCTTATGATTGTGATTGCTTTTCTAAATGGTGCATACCAAACAGCGACATCATTTTCATATTTACTGGTTCAGGTTTACTGATCCAAATAAAAACCATAATCACAAAGCTGCGATACAAATCTAACCATAATGTTTACATAAGCAAACAATTGACTTTCATTTCAATGGAGCAAGAGCAAGAAGTTTTACATGATATTAAGCCTTCCAAAAACTGTATTTTTTATATCTAAATGTCTTCTATCCTTAAAAAAAACCTGTTTTACTCACTCAGCATCCAATGACGACATACGGTTATGCATTCTTCTTTTCACTGACGGGATATTTCGGCATTTCATTCGTCCTGGCTCTGATAAAGCTGTTTGGAGCACTGGTTGCTGTCACAGGTCAGTTAAGCGCTCTCATATGTACGTGTGTTTGGGGTGGTCATTCAGATTTAGTGAATAAATAAAGTGAATTGATGCTCCAACTCTGTTTTTCTTTTTTTCAGTGACTACGGGAAGGAAAGCCATGACTATTGTATTGTCCTTTATGTTCTTTTCAAAACCTTTCACTTTTCAGTAAGTGGACCAGATTGGTCACGTTTAATATATGCTGAGTCTTACTTATTTCTATTTCTTTGATAATGACGTACCCTGTTTTTTTCACAGGTACCTCTGGGGTGGTTCTCTGGTGGTGTTTGGCATCTTCCTAAATGTTTACAGTAAAAACAGTGACAAAATGAAGCTTCCCTCTTTAGAAGAGCTTAGAAAACGAGTGCTCAGCGGGAGGAAGGTGCGCCTGCTGTCTCAGGACGTGTAGGAGAATTGAGCTCAAACGTTTTATTGATGGGATTCTCCAACCTCCTTCATCAGCTGATGCTCAGGTGTGGTTTGGAGTCGAATCAGCACGCATTGAGCGTGGGGACCTGTTTGAATCAAAGGAACATTAAACTAGAGCCAAAAAAGCAAAGATTTGCACTGGACAAAGGTGGAAACTGAAGCTGGAAACTGTTTCAGTAGAAGATTCCTTTTTCTCCTTTTTTTTTTTTATCAAATCATGTCCAAGTGAATGTTGGCCTAACGGAGCCAGTGACATTTTAAATGAAAACATTTCACCTGCATGTGCCATAAAATGATGGCAACAGTTGACATACCAAGTCAAGACTCAATTTTTTTGAGTAAACTGCAGTTGCACAGGTGAAAAAAAGTCAGTGATTCCGTCTGTTTAAAGGGCTGATGTTCGGAAAAGAATCAACTTATCAGCTGCCATTTTTGATAACCGTTTGTTTGTTGAAAGGGTGGCTGTTTTTACATTAAAAACAAACTGGGAAGTTGATTCAGACAGTCTGGAGTGTTTTCATGAATAATGGCGTCTCTTATCCATTGGCTCCAGCATGGAGAGTTGAAAAGCTGCCAAGCACTTTCTCAGATGTTTGGCCCTGCGATCGCCCAAGGCCTGTTTGATTAGTAATCCTGGAATAAGATAGCACCAGAAAGAAAACAAACACTGTGCACAGGGCTTGGCTTTAGACCTAATTTAGTTGAGCAGAACGTCAGTGTGTGTGTGTGTGTGAGAGAGAGAGAGAGAGCACATGTGTGGTTTGTGCATGTTTGTGGGTGCCAAGTGTGCGACACTTTCAAAGCCTCAGGGAAATGATTATTGTGCAGTTGTTGCCACCCTCTCCCTTAGAGACACTGCCAGTTATAAAACACAGCATTAGTGCAGATACACAAAGGAGTTGCTGCTGTTTGACTGCACAAAATTATTACATTTTTAATATTGACCATACAAATATGTAAAGGCTTAAAATGGCACAGTAATTTGATTATGAAAATGAAGCAGAAGTGTTTATTTGTATTATGTTTTATGCATTTTTTTATACTTTTGTAATACTTTTTATTTTCAGCAGCGAAGACTCCAGTCTTCAGTGTCACATAGTCCTTCAGAAATCATTCTAATAAGCTGATTGGATTTTTTATGGATTTTTTAATGTTAGTTCCGTCACATAAAAAAGTTCTCACTCATTTGAGGGCCGCTTATTTTCATGAATAAATGTCATATTAGGTGGCTCACTTCATGGACCCACTTGCTAAGTCTTGCTTTCAGAGCAAATGATTCAATCTATACAAGTAACAAGTTACTAAACTTACTAGGGTTATAAGTGTGAACCCTTTCTATGGGCTGTCAAGTGCCAAAAAATGCAACATAACAGTAGCCATATGACTTAAGTGCTATGTTCTTTGTCCTAAATATAATAAATAGATTTGTGTGCAATACAGACAGAAAAAGCAAACAGTCCAATATGTTCATGTATTCAAACATGAAGTGAGAAATGTGAGAACCAGTGGTGTCAGAGTTAAGGAAAGTTTTTTTTGTGGTTTACCAGATTGTGTAGTTTGTTTGACATAATGTTGTTTGTCATACAGTTTTGGAGATATTGGTCATTCCGTGTCCGAGTACTGCATGACTAGAAAGTCGATGCCTACAGGTGTTGCCCGAAATGGCTGTCGAGTGAAATGACCTGCTGTGAAAAGAAATTTGGTCGTGTACTTGATCACTTTTTCTGATGAATGTCATCTGGCACTGGAGATGAACATCTGTGAGAACATTTTTCCTTGTTTCCTCCACTTATGTCCAGCTGGCAGTGGAGCTTCTCCCGGTCATTCTGTAGCGCTGGAGTTCACAGCCTCAACAGATTGTTTTCTGTGTCTCTGTATGAGCTCTTGTGTTTCTGTCAGCGGTCTAATGAAGACTGACTCCACCACACCGAAATGTTAGCGTGCTAAATTATAGAGAACTGTTAATAATTCACAATATCACACAACTGATAGTTTCTTGTATATACAGTATACACACACAAAAAAAATGGTTCTTCAGCGGTTCTTCAGGGGTTCTTTGCGGTGGTTAAGGTGCTATATAGCACCACTACCATTTAAAGAACCTGTTAAGCCCAGTTTGGTTCTTCAGCGGTTCTTTAGCGGTTCTTTGGGGTGGTTAAGGTGCTATATGGCACCTCTTATGGTTCTACATAGCACCATTTGACAAAGGTAGGTGCTATATGGCACTTAAAGTGGTTCCCCTATGATTACAAGCCAATGAACCACTTTTAGTGCTATTTAGCACCATTTTTGTTTAGAGTGTAGGCCTATCTCAAAAAGGACATTTTATTTTATTTTGCATTGTACACTAAACAAAGTTGATAAATCAGTATCAGCAACAATTTTATATAATTATATCTAAAATGTAAAAAAACAAAAATACAGGAACGTTACAAAGACAAATAATTAAAAATGAAATAATTAAAAATGTATTTAGCATTTTAGCCTACACTAAACAAAATGAATAGATTCGGTATCAGCAAAAAATGTATAATATCAGTAGTAAGTCTTAGGTACACAAATGGTTTTTATGCTACACTGTTAGAAAAATCTGTAGAAATTACAGTATTACTGGCAGCTACTTGCCAGTAACTTACTGTAGATTTAAATTGATGTTATTTACTGGCAACAATTTGTTCAAAATTAAATGAACATTAAACATTAACAAGTCTTTATCTTTACAGAATAAAACTAAAATAACAGACTCATGCAAAGCATTCTGGGAACCAAAATCTAAAGGAAAAAAAAACAGAAAAAGGTTGATGAAGATTTCTGGTTCCCAGAATGCTTTGCATTAGATTGTTATTTTATAATTTTATTCTGTAAAGACAAAGACTTGTTCATGTTTAATGTTCATTTAACTTTGAACAAACTGTTGCCAGTAAATAACATAAATTTAAATCTACAGTAAGTTACTGGCAAACAGCTGCATAACTACAGCAAATTTTTTACAGTGATATACATATTTCACCCAATATTCTTCAACCTGATCAACATAAACTAGATTTATTATAATATTGCCTTTATGTGGTTATGTGTGTAAAATTTGCTAAATACAGCAAACTATTGCATCAAAAGTGAAAGATTCAATGATCAGTTGTGAACTGGAAAAGAGATGTCACGTCAATTAAATCAAACCCATTTTAAATGCAGTTCATTTGTCAAAGATAAATTGAGCCTAAAGGCAGTGGTGGACAGAAGTATTTTTTCTTCATTGCTGTAGTTTTAACCTACCTACATTTTCCAAGTATCTGTACTTTACTGGCTATTTTTATTTTGAGAAACTTTTACTTTTGTTTCACTACATTCCAAAGAATAATATCATAATTGTTACTCCACTACATTTCCTAAACACAAATTGTTACTCATGACTTTGAACTGAAGAAATCGTCACAAGCTCCAAGAGGCGAAAACAGTCTCGGATTCGTGAATGAGATGATTCTTTTCAATGAACCTGTTAAATCAGTTTGCATATCGCACCGAACGATTTATTTGCGATTTGGACTGTTCTCAAATTTTAGGATTGATTATTGTTAATGAAAATCACATTTAGGTCATGGCTTTCAATTGTTGTAAACTAAATCTGCTGTAAAAGGGCGGTGAGCTGCATAATGCTTCTCAATGGTGTAGATTTTAAGTAAGAAAAAACATAGCATAACACAAATTATTGCACTTGCATTCTTCAAATGATATAAAACTATTATGTTTGCATAGCGTTCATTGTAAAATGTCATGCATTTAGCCCTATGTGACGTCTGTATTTATTGTTTGTTAACACATTAGCCTACATATTATGTACCTGCTGCATCCACTAATCTTCCTTACTAGAGCTGGCTACTGACAGTTCATAATAATTCATAATGATGTTAGACCCAGCAATCCCCCCTCCCCCAGGTATTTTGAGCAGCAGGATTATTTAAAATATATAATATAAAATTAATGTAAAAGTATACAATTACAAAATAAACATTCATTGATCAGTACTTTTTACTTTTAATACTTGAGTAAAAGTTGGTTACTTGATTTTTAATGTACTTAAGTAAAATTGGAAAGAAGTTTGTAATAATTTTACAGGAGTAAAATAGTATCAGGGTATATCTGCACTTCTACTCTAGTACTTGATTTGTGTACTTCGTCCACCACACTGCCTAAAGGTCAATTTTAGATCATAGTGTGTTTGAAAGCCCCAGCTGACCGCAGCTAAAAGAACCATTTATCTTAAGAGAAACACTAGCACATTGAACAATGAAGCCTTAAAACCCATTTGAAGTGTGAGCGTTTCATTCATCAAACAAAGTCTTTGACCCTATACACACTCAGAACACACACAGTACAGACTGCCTGAACTGATGCTTAACATAGAATCAAGGCTTGGTTAAAAACTCTAAGGATGTCTAATGGAAAATTATTATGTGTAGTGTTTTTGTTTTGTTTTTCAGAGCCCATTTTTTTCTAAATTGTTTATCATACAATCGATAAAAAAAAATATATAAAAAAATAAAAAATCTTAAAATAAAATGTTGAAATGTATTTATATTACCATTAACTAGGCATCATGATATGCCACATGAACTATTTTGTAAATCCATAAACAAAATGTGACTTGCCAACCAAACACTTATTTTTATATTTTGCTATCACTCCAATACAGAGTTATTGCATTGTATTATTTCCATTTAGCATTGCTTTTCTCCGCTGATTTCCCTGTCAGAACAGGACTCCTAACAAACACACTGAATTTAGCATATTAATGTCACCCAGCCTGCATTGGGTTATATATAGTCTTGCCTGTATACAAGTGTATTCTCTCTACCTTTCTATCTTCCGTTGCTCTTTTGCTCTCGCATAAACTGAGACGTCCGCCCAGCTCTTATTAATGTATCGGGTCTACCTGGGTTCAGTGACCTCTGCCCCCCCTCCGCTGGCCTCCCTTCATAAATAATGGGGGATGTCTGCAGCTCATCACCTCAGTAAATAGGCTGCAGTATAACTCCATATAACGGCCCCAGCCACTCCAATAGCCCAGCAGGTCCCGCTGGCAGCCCATCCATTACCAAAGGGCCACGGCTGTATCGTCCTTGGGCCGGGGCCGGACTGGGCCAGCCGGGTGAGAGAGAGAGAGGCTATGAGCTTGTAAAAAAGGATAAAGGGGAAATGAAGGGGGTGGTGGGGTGGAAATGGACAAAAGTAGGTCACAGGCCTGCTTCAGAACTGAAATGAAATGAGATGGTGGGGGGGGGGGGGTTGGTTGATCTCTCATCAAATCTGAGAGATAGAGATGAGTCAGTTTTTTTATTGACACTTGATGGACCCGTAATTTCAAATCAGTATGTTTATTACTTGGTGCAGTCAAAAAGGAATGGAAACATTATATTTTGTATCAGACTTATTTTCTGATGTCTGTTATTATTATTATTTGTCATATTGAATACGAAATTTTAAATTCAATTAGATAAAACAAAAGATCAGCAATTATTATTAAACAAATGAATTATTTTATTTAAATTGGTCAAAAGTTACAGTAAAAACACTGTTACAAATAAATAAATAAATCAATAAAAGCTGCTCTTTCGAACTTTACATATGAATCTGATAACAAAAATAACAAGAAATGTTTCTACGGGCACCATTTTCTACTAAAAACTGAAAACTTTTTATGCCTTTTGGCTTTTCATTTATGTGATAACAGCGTTTTAGGGGCCTGAACAGGTTTCAAAGTGCACATTTAAAAAAAAACTATACTGTTATCGTCTCCGTGTAAACTACAAAAATGTGAATTAAATGCAATAAAGCGAGAATCTTTGTTATGTAAATCATTTACAAAAGCCAGATCTATGCCATACACCTGCCAACGGCTCCCCCAATGGTTTATATATATATATATATATATATATATATATATATATATATATATATATATATATATATATATATATATTTATATATTTATGAAGAGTTCAGATGCAAAAGCCTCTAAGTGCCATCTGAAATTTTCTTCTAGAATGATAATTTTTATAAAGCTTGTATATTTAAGTTAAGTGATTTCACTTAAATGACAATTAATAGGTAATTTGCATTGCCATTTAAGTGAAATTATTGAACTTAAATATACGAGCTTGATAAAAATGATCATTCTAGAAGAACATTTCAGATGGCACTGAACTCTTCATATATATATATATATATATATATATATATATATATATACATATTTTAATTCAGCGTACATTAGAGACTTTTTTAGAAAATCTGGTTCCCATCATAACAACTGTAAATATTCATCTCATGAATGTCTGAGCTGTGTAAACTGCCTGCTTCCACATGAACGCTCGCACGAGTGTGTGTGTGTGTGTGTGTGTGTGTGAGAGAGAGAGGGCAAGACAATATTCACATGATGTATCTTGCAGATTTGCCGTGTCAGCAGCAGCGTTACAGGAATGATCTGCACACACTTCACTCCTGACAGGACTCAAAGTGCTGGAGCCGGGAGAATATTCGGCGCTCTCTCACTGAGAGGAATTCTTAATAATAAATATCACACTAATAATGAATGGACCAGTGGCTGCAGTTGTCTTGAGGGCATAATATCTAATTTCCTCTCTCTGTTTCATATCTCCACTCTTTCATGTCAGTACAGTCTGTCATTAAAGCAGCGCAGGTCTGTATCGCTCTTATTTATTTTTCAAATCAGTGTGTAAATCTGAGCCAGGCCCTTGTTACAGATGAGTTCCAATAAATTATGACAGACCGACTGACAAATCCAGAATTTTAAACAGCCCTCTGTCGCATGTGGGGCGGCTGACACTCAACCTGGCTGGAAAATCCTTCATAACACTTCAATTCTCTCTAAATGAATCGTGATGCATCTAATATTCTCTCGCCCACAGATGTGTTGTAAAGATTTACACTGTCAGTAAAAGGGCAGCATCACAGCTTCATTTCTAAAGTTTGTACGGTACTGTACAGATTTCATAGTTGGTTACATGTTTTACAGAATCCAAACTCTATTATTAAAACTGTCTCAGCTATGTGGATACAATTGATTCTAAAATTACTATAATTCATAGAAACAGATAAAGGGCATAATATTCATGTAATTATAAATGTACTTGAAAGTGTGATTTCCAATAAAGTTGCATTTAAAACCACTCATTTGACAGTAAAACATTTAGTTGTGATGCAGATATAAATTAATTGATATCTGTAGAAGTTTATTAACAGCAAGAGTTAAAAGTCTTACTGTGGGACTAAGATTGTCTCCTTGGAAGTAGTTTTCTTTTTATCATTTACTTAATTACCTATTGGAATTTTTTTCAAAGGCAAATGAAGGGAACAAATACAGCAAACAAAAGTAAAAATAAATAAATAATGGAGGTACTTTAAAGTACTTAATTCATATCTTTATGACAATTTACCGAAGGTTTTATTCCTATGTAATATTCATCATTTTAAGTGTGGTATTTGTGATTGTAAAATGCCAACCACAGGTAAAACTAAGCATAGCTCTTCATTATCATGGTGGATGGAAATACATTTTCTATAAAACACACTACTATAATAAAAATAAAAAACTTTTAAAGCTTTATAACTTTTTGTATTTCACAGAAGATAAGAATATCATGTGGCTTTGAAACTTCTTGAGGGTGAGTAAATGATGACAGACTTTTCATTCTTATGAAAATTATTCCTTTAAGAAATGAAACCTTAGCTAACACTAAAAGAACACAACCAAAGTTGTATGACGTACATGTGTAAAAATGTGGGATATGACTAAAGTGTACAACTCATAGGAGAACCAGAGAAAGAACAAGTGGAAAAATCGAATCTCAAGCTTTGTTGATCCTCACAAGCTCAGCTGCCACCTTGCATTGTGCTGTTCCTGATGGTGTGGAGTAAAGTCTTCTCCTGGGCAGATCACTGCACACGTGCGTTTAAGCAAGCCTGATACCTGAGCACGGAAACAGCCACCATCAACGCGAAACATGTTGCTATCAGAGCCCATAATGTCAGTGCTCACCTCTCGCCTGACACGGCCTGACACGCATATGTGCCGCAGCATGACCAACGCTTGCCGTGGCAGCATTGAGGCCGAGTTCATCAGACAGCGCACAGGGGAAGGTGTTCCAGCGCATTACAAACAGATACAGCAAAGCATGCACTGAGGAACGTAAAGATGCGTGTTGTTAGAGAAGCAGAAGAAATGACGGTAAACAAATGGAAACATCAGCGCTGGTGTGCACAGAGTTTACTATTAACACAGATTTACCCTGACAGCGCGTGTAAACAAAGCAGAGGCCCAGTGAGGCCGAAAGACACTACAGTATACTCATAAAAACCATACAAATGACAGAGCCTTCTTTGGGCAGTTTAAACCAGGGATGGGCAAACTCAGTTCTGGAGGGCCACTGTCCTGCAGAGTCCCCCAGGTTTTATCAGGGTTGGAGCTAAACTCTGCAGGATAGTGGCCCTCCAGAACCAAGTTTGTCCATGTATTACCATTAGTTCACCCAAAAACAAAAATTCGGTCATGTACTTATTTTCTCACTATGACGTTGTTTTAAACCTATATGACCTGAAACTCAAAAAGAACAATTTTGAAGAATGTGCATGCTTTTTTCCATATAAGAAAATGTATGATTTCTGGAGCTGTCAAGCTTCAAAACTGACAGAAAATACCGTACGAATTTTTACGAGGTGGCTAATCTCACTTGTACAAATTCGTACGATTTTTGCTAAATCGTACATATTTTACGAGTTGCCCAATTCGTATGAATCCGTACAAATAACCTACCCCTGACCCCGCCCCTAAACCTACCCATCACTGAGGTTTAGACAAATCGTACGAATTTGTACGAGTGAGGTTGTACGAATTAGCCACCTTTTACTCACTCGTTCGAATTTGTACGAATTGGTCGTGAGATAGCGTTGGAAAATACATATAAAATTGTATCATAAAGTTGTCCATATGACCTGCATGTTATTTTTTCAAACATTGTATCGTGCTTGGTGTTTACTTTAAGACATTTAGTCAAACTCTCCTCCATCCATAATAGCTTCGGATTCTCAAATCATTAATACGGATATCTAAACTCTGCAATGCAGTTATCAATGGTGTTTGGTCACTGACATCAAACGTAACACAACATGAATCGACGGCAAGCAAGCCATGTATCTAGAATTGTTCTATT